>NC_051179.1:150915156-151120992 GCF_013339695.2 Rhipicephalus sanguineus
GCATCTAGTTCACCATATATTGCATGTTTGCCAAGCACGCGTGCATGTACAATGTGGTATATACATGCTAATGAAACGTATATTCTAGTATATACACTACATAACCGGTCAATTATGTTCATCACGCACTCCTGTCATGCCATACCAATTTTGGTATATATCCAGTTATCTAAACGGCCGGAAGCGCACCATAACAGTGTTATGTAAAACATGCCGTACATGACATGCATAACGTAATTCGCATATTAGGACCTGTCATTTATGTTCGTCATACAGTCACATCGCACAATACCAATTTTGGTTTATATCGAACGAGCGAAATGGCCGCGAGTCAACCATGAGCGTGGCATGTAAATCATGCCACACATGACATGCATGTCATGGTTATCATGTTACCACCTGTCATTTATGTTCGTAATACATTCGCGTCACGCAATGCTAATTTTAGTGTATATCAAGCTAGCGAAACGGCCGCGATCGGACAATGAGCGTGGCATGTAAATCATGCCGTAAATGATATGCATATCATAATTTTCAAGTTACCACCTCTCATTTACGTTCGTCATACTGGCGCGTCGTGCAATACCAATTTTGGCGTATATCAAGCTAGTGAAACGTCTGCGAATGCACCATGAGCGTGGCATGTAAATCATGACATGCATGTCATGGTTTTCATGTTACCACTTGTTATTCATGTTCTCGATACGGTCACATCGCGCAATACCAATTTTGGTGCATATCAATCTAGCGAAACGGCCGCGAGTGCGTCATGAGCGTGGCATGTAAATTATGTCGTGCATGACACGCGTGTCACGATTTTCATGTTACCACCTCTAATTTACGTTCGTCATACAGTCGCGTCGCGCAATACCAATTTTGGTGCATATAAGACCAGCGAAACGGCTGCGAATGCACCATGAGCGTGGCATGTAAATCATGACATACATGACATGCATGTCACGGTTTTCATGTTACCACCTGTTATTCATGTTCTTCATACAGTCACATCGCGCAATACCAATTTTGGTGTATATCAACATAGCGAAACGGCCGCGAGTGCGTCATGAGCGTGGCATGTAAATTATGTCGTGCATGACACGCGTGTCATGATTTTCTTGTTACCACCTCTAATTTACGTTCGTCATACAGTCGCGTCACGCAATGCCAATATTGGTGTATATCAAGCCAGCGAAACGGCCGCGAATGCACCATGAGCGTGGCATGTAAATCATGACATACATGACATGCATGACATAGTTTTCATATTACCACCTGTTATTCATGTTCTTCATACAGTCACATCGCGCAATACCAATTTTGGTGTATATCAACCTAGCGAAACGGCCGCGGGTGCGTCATGAGCGTGGCATGTAAATCATGACGTGCATGACGCGCGTGTCATGATTTTCATGTTACCACGTGTCAGGTATGTTCGTCGTGTCGAAATGTCTCGTCATACCAGTTTTTGTATATATCCATTCATTTAAACGGCCGCGAGCGCCCCGAGACCATGTCATGTAAATCATGCCGCACATGACATGCGTGTCATAATTTGCACGTTAGGACCTGTCATTACGTTCGCCATGAACTCTTGTCACGTCATACCAGTTTTGGTATATATGAAACTAACGGATTGGCCGCCAGAGCCCCAAGGCCGTGGAATGTAAATCACGCTGTTCATGACATGCATGTCATGATTTTTTGTTATGACCTGTTATTTATGTTCGTAAAACGGTCATGTTATTCCATACCAATTTTGGTATACATCCGATTAACGAAACGGCCAGGAGAGCACGAAGTCATAGGCGGCTAGATAGATAGATAGATAGATAGATAGATAGATAGATAGATAGATAGATAGATAGATAGATAGATAGATAGATAGATAGATAGATAGATAGATAGATAGATAGATAGATAGATAGATAGATAGATAGATAGATAGATAGATAGATAGATAGATAGATAGATAGATAGATAGATAGATAGATAGATAGATAGATAGATAGATAGATAGATAGATAGATAGATAGATAGATAGATAGATAGATAGATAGATACGCTCAAACGCGCAGAAGTTCGCTAAGAAATGCTTCGCATTTAAAAAGCGTGTCGGTGTTGATATTTGGTGTTAAAAAGCATTGACCCCATAATCAAGAAAAGCTAACATTACGCCAACGGACTCATGAGTCGACACACTCAGGCTCAGGTGAAGCCGTGAGCCTGAGTCCATCTCAATAATATGTTGGTGAGCTTAAAGGCCAACTCCGGCGATTTTTTGGCCATGTCAAAGTAATGGTGTTTTTATGTTCCTGAGACACTCCTGTTACGGGCCCGATAGCAGTAATACTCGGCAAATTGGAGAATAATTTTAATTAAGCAAAAAAGCGCAACACCCAAACCGAAACCCAACCGAGTGTGCTACCCAACCGAGTGTGCTGTCTACGTATGACGTAGACGTTGTTACGAACGAACCGGAAGTCGTGTAAGGCATGCCGGTCACACCGGCGCCGAGTATGAAAACTGTGACAGCCGGGACGACCAGCGAAGCGCCGGCCAAACCAACGCTGTCTGTCGCCTTGTGCACAGCAGACGCTCGCTGTAGCGGCCGAAGCGCCGAAGTTAGCGGTGCCCTCGGCTGCGTCACTTCCGCCGCTTTCCCAATACTGATGTCACAGATGCAATGTTGCCAATAATTGTGGGAAGCCAAGAGGGCGTTTGCAGACAATGTTTAAAATTCATTTGCAAACAATCTGCGCATGTCTCAAGCCTGTAATTTGGCATAAATGACGGAAGCGTGCAAAGGAACGTACCCAGCGAATTTCATTGAGATCCATCGACCTCGAAAAATCGCCAGAGTTGGCCTTTAAGTCTGAGTGAGTACGGTTGAGAAAGAAATTACACCATCTCCTGCTAAAGGGGACCATGAGGCGATGCGAAGCCAGAGCAATTGCACGATCGCGTTCCGTTGGCGTTCGTTGGGCTTGCTACCGACCTCGCGTCGTGGAACGCGAAGAGGAGCACTACGCGCGTCGTGCTTTCCCTCTAGCCTGGCCGTTAATTCTCACAGGGCGAGCGGGGAACGCGGTCGACAGGCGCGCGAGAGGAGGGCAGCCTAGGAGAGGAGAGAGAGGGGGAAGAGACGCGCATGCGCTGGCGCTCATCGCAGAGTTGCGCAGGAGAGCATTTCGGCATGTCGAGCTCGCATTTCCGAGGAGTCAACCGAAGCAAGCGCTGGACTGAACGCGCGCAGCGCTCTACCACTTGAAGGAGAGGCGACTAGAGGAGGAGAGCAGCGCATGCGCCGCGAGAGCAGAAGCGAGAACGCAGGAGAAGTGAAGCAGGTGCTGAGAGAGGAGTGGAGAGAGTAACGCGCAGCTGTTGGAGAGAGGGAAGGAGGAGAGTTGCGCATGCGTAGTCTGAGTGTGGACGCCCACGCCGCGGGTCATATCCCCAAACAACAGATGCTTCGCATCTAAAAAGTTTAGTCAGTCTGAGTCCGAGTGAGTCCGGTTGCGGAAAATTTTGGTGAGTCTGAGTCCGACTGAGCCCTCAGAGCAAAATGTATTTCTTGAGTGAGTCTGTGTGAGCTCCAATTTTCTTGCCGACCTATGTTTATAGGTGCTGTGATTTGAAATGCCGATGCCGCCCGAAAACAGCGCTCTAAGGAAGGGCACAACCTGCAAAAAGTCACGTGGTCTCTTATGCAGTGGCCTAAGAGGCGTCGAATGCGAATATCCCTTCCTTCTCTCTCTTTCTTTTATTTAGTCCACTGTGTTGATCTTTCTCTCCCCCCGAAAGCTTTCTGCAAGTAACCTGGTTTTGCACTTACTCTGGGATGTGAGGCATTTCAAGCTTTCTGCACCTCAAGTGGTTTTGTACTACCTCCGGGAGCGTCCTGCCTTTGTCCAAGCGATGATGTCGTGTGACGTCGTCGTGTGATGTCATAGTGTGTCGTCATCATGACGTCACACATTTTGGCGATCTGCGACGTCAGTGATGACAACATGCTGCATTGAGGTCATGAGACTTTAGGCACGCTACGCGCGCTTGGGTGTCACGTGGCTTTTGAAAAAAACGCCAGGCCTGCGCTGAAACCGCAGCACAGTCACAGCGAAAGCTGAAAGAGCGGCGTTTCTAAAGCACCGTTGTAAGCTCTCTTGGGGCTACTAATACAAGTACACTAGCAAGGTTCCCACTACGCCATAAATCACAATTTTTGTGAAGTTCAGAAGCACATACTAAGCCATTATCCGTCATTCTGTGGAGAAGCGAGGCACCAGCTGCACGTCTGTAAGCATTATGTGCACTTTGTTGACGCGACGACTGATGACGATGAAGAATAATGGCTCAACCATTTGTAATGGGTTGGAAGCTTTAAGCGGCCCACCAGTTATGTAATTTGCATTAGGTGACGCCCGGTCGCTATGTCCCTCTCCCGCCATGCTGTATAACAAACGTTGACGTAGGAGAGAGAGGTGGGGGGGGGGGGGGCGAAGAACTTTACTGAGACCCCGAGGAAATGGATCATGGGCTTATGGGCTTCCTTGGCAACCAATACAAGTGCACTTGTGAGGAACCCAATATGCTATAAATCATTGTAATTTTTTAGAAGTAGGAAAGCAGGCATTATGCCATGTTTCGTCATTCTACGGAGAGCCGTGGTACCTGCTAAACGCATGTAAGGCATTATGCGCACTTTGTTGATGCTGTGCCTGACGACGATGAATAATTATGGCGGAGCCCTTTGTAATGCTTTGGAAGCATTGAACAACCTTCTCGTTGCGCAATTCGCATTGTGTGACGCCTGATTACAGAATTCGCGCTGTGCGACGCTTGGTGTTTATTTTACTCTTCTACCACGCTATATTGCATATGTTAATGTGGTTCCTTCCCGACATGAAGCCTGTGTAGGGCCTTTTTGCAAGGCAGTTCCAAGCACCGGCATGGCTCAGAGGTTGAATACTGGGCTCCCACACAGAGGGCCCAGGTTCGAACCTGGGCCCTCTGTTCTTATTTCTTATTTCGTTTTTTTTTCTTATTTCGAGCGATACTGGTTACGGACACCGGCGGCGGCGGCGGCGACGGACAACTACGGCGCCAAAAACGGCCGGTGAAATGATCTCATAGCAGCTTTCGCTGTAAAACGGCAGGAAGCGGAAGATAGAAGCTTGCGATGAAAAAATCCGTAAACAGGGGGTGGGTGCTCAAGCCGACGTTTAGACAAGTGGACTGTCTTCTTCAAGGCTGGAACGTGGCTTTCGACCGACTTGTGCTATTTATTTGTTAGTTTGCACCATTCGCGTTGACGCCGCCGGCGAAGGTCTCGCGGTGTATCGTCAGCTCTCCAAATTTCGCAAGTTTCTTCACTCGGTCAGACGTATAAGGCTCTGGCTTGTACGCTTACGCATCCCTTTATACCACTCCCTAATGAGATTTTGCGCCCGTCAGCTCCGCGGGTCGCCCACCTTCACAGAGTAGAATGGTTTCCGCCGGAGCGACGAGCCCACTGTATCGTCCACAGTAAACGGCTTCATCGCAGGTGCGGAGGCGTGGGCACATATAAGAGCACGGTGATGCGCAATTTCAATGTAGGCCGCATCCCACTTCGCCGGCCGCCAGACACACAACACACGCAGGCAAGCAGTGGAACCGTCAGGTCTGCGTTGCGCACATCATTTACAATAACAAAAACATTCCGTTCGCCGCCTTCTACCTGAGAACTCTCAAGAACCCCTTCCACACATGCACACGGATTCGTGAAACGTGCGTGCGTTCTTCATCATAACGGACAAGTATAAGTACTACGTACCAGCTTACCGCGTATGGTGTTGTTAATAACCATGTTGCTGTTGGCGTCGTTACGCTACTGTAAACAACTGGTTATAGAGCGCATGTGCGACTCTTAAACATGTGTGTGGGCGTATGCCATTTGCACATATCTTTAGCGTAATTTCGTAACCTTTCGTTCAATGTAAAACGTTACGTCGCAGTCACCTGCCCGCCACATGCTTCGCATAACATCGATTCCCACGGTACGTGGGATCTGCCGAATTTTCTTCCTTTCAGCTGTTTATACGTATTTTGAAAAGTACACGAGGCGCACAGGGTTCGTTTTAACTTTTATTATTCAATATAACAGATATTTATTCGTCCCTCCGTTGCATTTTGAGTCGCGAATCGACTCAAATCCTGGAGTAGTTGTCGACCAAGGGGTCGATAACTACTCCAGGATTCAAAATTATTGGCATGCTAAATGTGATGTCAGTGCTCTTTTAAAGTTAGGCTTCCTCTTGTGCTTGTTGTTGTTCGTGTTGATTAACGAAGGCCGTAGCTGTAGTACCTTCGATCCCGGTACGCTTTCGCGCAACGCCAACACCAGTTTTAAGGAGGCGCTTCAGCTCCATACGAGTCTGCGAAATCTGCAAGCTTGCACGCCCGCTCTCCCTACTCCTTACCTCACTAGGCGTGGTGAGCAAGTAATTGCGTTTGTTTGCGGGTGACAGCGGCACTGCACAGGCAAGGATTGGGGTTTAGTCGTCACAACGTGAATCCACGGAAATACACGGCGTCGGAACTACTGTAATCTTTTATGGGGGAAGCTCCTCATGCCGTGGGTTTGTCCATCCTCTGTTTGTAGCGTTGTAGTAGCCACCTCTAGCTCGTGAGCAGCGCGCGTTCTGGTATGCAGTAGAAGAAGAAGACGACGTTGACGAGTGAGACTCTCGTGCGTGTTCGCCTGTGTGGCCTTCTTTCTTCTTTACTGCGCGCGTTCTGGTATGCAGTAGAAGAAGAAGAAGACGACGTTGACGAGTGACACTCTTGGCACGCTTTCTTTTTAGCTCGGAGTCGCCAGATGGAAGACAAGGCTGCGGAACGGAGGCCACGGAAGGCGGCGGCAGCGCGCGCTCGCAGACAGAATCCTGAGGTGAGAGCCCGCGAGCCGAAGCTGCACGTCGACGCCGCGAAGCAGATTCCGCCGTTCGAGCCCGCGAGGCCGAAGCTGCTCGACAAGCTGCACGGCTGCGGCGCGAATACCCCGCCGTTCGAGGCCGCGAGGCCGAAGCTGCTTGGCTGCGGCGCGAATCGGATCTTCAAAATGTCAAGGACCGTGAAGCGGCTAGAAAGCGCGCGTACCGGCAGGCAGAGCATGAGGCTGTGCGAGCACGTGAAGTGGCTGCAAAACGCATCAGGCGGGCTCTGCCCGAAGGCGCCGACGCGCGCTTACAGCGGGACTTCTTTGATAACAGTTTCGGCCAAAGTTGCGGTGTGTGCAACAAATTGTGGTACTCAAACAATATACTCACAATACCTTCCATCAAGAAGGACCACGCTCGCGCCAATGCCATCGCCGTGCTGCAGCGCGAGTTCGCTTCGCCCCACTCATTATCATTAACCACGTGCGTGGATATGGTGTGATTTTTTATCCCGAATGCCGCTGGCGTAGCCGGGGGGCGGGGGGAGGGGGTGCGGTGCGTTCAGACCCCCTCTGTGAGATTTTTCAATTTTGCACGTGTGTAAATATACGCGCACACACACAAACGCACGCATGAACGTGAAGCATGGTTGAACTCACCCCACCCCCCCCCCCCCCACCTTCGAAAAATCTTTCTGGCTACGTACGCTACAGCCGAACGGCACCCTTCTGCAGATCTAGCAAAGGAGCTAGTCGAGAACTGAGCAAGAACGACCTTGATCACGATCGTAAGTGCCCGCACGAAATCGATAACACGACGCCCTTTCGAACGTGACAGAATATCTTTCACAGCGTGCGTATTCAGTCTGAACTGCATACACTACACGAATACGTTATAGAAATGAAGAATAGAAATATTCTCTGTCCGTAAATGACCTGTTTCTGCTGTATAAAGTGTATGCGAGACTGTGCAAATGGTGTTCCAGCGATGACGATAAAGGGAGTCACCGGTAGCTCTGTTTGAGATTGTTTGCTAACACCCATCCAAGAATCAGGTAATAAAAAAAATTTAAAGCATGTGACTCGCCGTTTCAACTTTTAGACGTCTGTTTCGTCGGCAATACGCTAACATGTGATTCTACTGCAAGCACGTTCGTTTCTTAAGTGAGTCTGTCCGAACCTCTTTGAAAGTAATCTAAGATGATCACTCACCTGTCGTGCCCCAGAAGAAGTCATCCGTTTCGAAATGTGCGCTGCAAACTTTCATTTCCTCGCTGACAGGCTTTCCGATGCAGTTTGACAGCCCGTCGCTTTTTCCGTCATTTGTCCGACGGAAAACTATGAAGGCTTACGACGTCCTTCACGGTACGGTTTGAGCATTGCGGCACATAGCGCATGACATTGCTCTTGAAATTTCGGCCCATTGCAGAAGCAGGAAGGTTCAACGATGTTCTACCAACAAAAATATTCGCAATTTGCTCACCGCACGGGCGAGAACTCGCGAAAAACGACGACGACGAAACACAGCTCGCACGTTGCCGCCACGCAAGTATTCACATTGCCGTGTGGCGCCGCCACCGTAGCTGAAAGTTGCGAATGTAAATGTCACGACAGAATCGACGAACGAACAATGCGAATTATTTATAGCAACATATTTCACAATCGCTGACCATGATTGTGTGCGCGAAAGTTCTGCCTTGATATTATAGCGTGAATGGACTACGTCAAATAGCTTCAACTGTATTCCATTGTGCGAATACTACTACTACTACTACTGCTGGGAATTTTTATACTGTTGTGTCTTTTAATCGCGCGCAATGGACGTTAAACTTTTGTTTGGTACGTTTCGGGCACCACAAGAGTAGCTCAAATACATTTTCTATACGCAGTTGCAGAGGCTAAAGAATATTCGTAATATCTTCGCAAACATATTTGATTTAAGAAATAAACTTTCAGACCACATTATCTGCGTGTATTGTATAAAATACTTTATATCTACGTGAGAAAGACGTTTACAAAAATGTTGATATTCTATGGAACCATGCAACCACCTCGGGTGTCAACCAGTCTTGTACGAAAAAGGTTGGTGCAGATATAAAGAAACAGAAGGACCGCAACTAAATGACCTGCATTTCGTCACATGCGATCTGGCGGAAAGCTGCCACACCAAGCTGCGACGAGGCGATAAAAAATGTAGAGGCGCAGCCGGCTTCGAACCTTCGAACTCGCGCTCGTGGTATCGGCGATTTAGATCTCTGGTCGTTCAAAGCAATCGCTTCGGCGCGCTACTACGGACAAAAACCAGGTTTAAGCTGGGTGCTTCAAGAAATGCGCCCAAAATCTTCAAAAATCAGTAAAATGCTATATTTGCTCTCTGCCTTCACAATTGCTGTTTGTGTAGTAGCAGGCATTTTAAAATTGAAACGGACATCATTTGGAACAGTAATTAAGAAAGTTAAATTAAGTTTTTTTAATTAGTCGAGTTAGGCGGTTATGTCAAATGGGAGATTTGAAGTTTTTCATGCAAAGAACCCATCGCAGCTTTGAGATATAGCAAAAGCGGCCTCTAGTCATTATTGTGGCGTAATGAAATTCAACCTAATTCCACGGCGAAACCGAAACCGCAGCCCCGATGAGCGCAACCAGCAGCGACCAGAATGACGTCACTATTCAAGACAACGATTACAGAGGTGTAGTTCTTTCGTGTTCGTTAAGGTATGCGCGCCATGCGTGCTAGAATTGCAAGCGCAGCCCACGCACCCGCACAACGAAGTCGGTTGATGGTTCATATAACGACTGGGGGTGTACGAACAGTGAATTTCAGAATGAAATACGAATCGATTAGGGATGACGCCTAATCGAATACGAATAAAAATCGAATATTCTTCGAATTGTTTTCGAATAGTAAGGCAGCCATTTTACAAGCAGCCCTCTACTTGTAGGCTAACAATTTTCAAGACAGCCCAAGAATTCTACGACATTTTACTTAAAACAAATATTCACATGCTTTAACAAAGGAACATTGCGATTACTTCTAACCGACAAAAAAAAAATACCACAGTTGTGTAAACTTAGGCAAGCTGGTAGCGGCAAATAGAGCCTTCCAGGTATTGTGTAACTACAGGCTGAAATGTAGCAGTGACTGCAATATTCAAGGTGGTAGTTTGTCAACAGTTTTTAAATAATACTGATTCATAAATATAAAGCCATTTTCATGCGTTAACAATATCATGAATGATATGGTGAAGATAGTGGACTGACGACACTGTCGCTTCGGCGACACTGCAGTTTTACGCAAAAACTCCTTCACGCTGTGATCAGTGTAGCGTAGATAGTCCCGTAAGTACATAGGCTAGATGCACCTGGGTAATTTGATGGTGAAAACAAGAAAAGTTACCCCTCACTATTCTGACGTCTCGGTCCTTGTAGCGTCTTTCGTCGTTGCTGAATATTAAAAAAATATTCGAAAAATATTCGTTATTTCGAATATGCACTATTCAATTCGAGTACCGAATCGAATAGAACGCTATTCGACTCGCAATTCAGAATTTTCGAACGTTCGCACACCCCTAATTAACAGCGCTCACTCATTCTGGACGTCTCAGAAGAATATGGCAATTGCGCGCTTCAGCGTTTTGGGTTCGCAACTGCATTTGGTTGAATTTCATTGCTTCGCAATTATTATTAGAGTCTGCTTTTTCGAAATCTCAAAGCTGTAAGGGTTCTTCGCACGACGGGCTTTAATTCTCCCACTTCACAAAACAGCCTAACTCCACTTAATAATAATAATAATAATAATAATAATAATAATAATAATAATAATAATAATAATAATAATAATAATAATAATAATAATAATAACAATAATACTTTTATTCCGTTAAATAAAGCAGTACATGTGGCACAATTAAACAGTTAACTAATTTCAATTTCCTGATTACTGTCCCAAATGATGTCTCTAGACATCTTAAGATGCCTGCGGCTACAGAACAAGTAACTGTGAAGGCATCGAACAGATATCGCATGTTCCTGATTTTTGAGGATTTTGACACATTTCCTGAAACACCTTGTATAGTACTACAATGAATTCCGCGACCTCCTTATGAAAACTGCAATTATGGAACAACTGTTTTTGCTATTTCAAGAACTGCTGTTGCAATCGGCTGACAGCTGAGTCACTAAAGTTGATAAATCCCCGGGAATATACCAATCGATGCAATAGTTTCATCACAAATCACTTTTTAGTGGCCAGAAAAGCCTCCAAAAGGTGAACGCTTCCATAAACTCCGATACTGAAAACTTCGTGCGCAGTTTGTAACATGTTTTGGGCCGTACGTAATGGTGCTGCTTTGATCCATCCTGATCAGCAGCAAAATCATCAACAAAGTGAGCACTAGCGTGGGTTCGCTTGTTGCCTTACGGAGACGTAGTGGTTACCTCGCTAATACGCAAAAGAGAGATTTATTGCGTAGTGGGCACTTCAGAATCGTACCTGCAGTAGGCATTCTAGAATAGTTTTAGACATCCAATGTGACTTGCGCATACGTTCCAAAATCTTTCGACAGGGCTGAGGTTTCCACTTAGAAGCAAAATTAGGCTAGCGATTGAGAAGGTGATTCGAACGGGGCCCGATTACGCTATCGCGTTCTACTCTTGAAGCCGAAGCTCAAGCGTCCTCCAACTCTGCCTCGTCACGACATGCAAGCGATACAGCACACCGGCTGGACGAAGTAAATAGCTGTACTACATTATTGTCTCATCCTTTATCGCGTGCAATACGTAAAACATTCTACTGGACTAGACTCGCCATGACCTGGCCGCTACACAGACGAAAAGATCTCTGCTATCTCAAAATTATAGCGATAAGAGAATGAAATAAATGCCTCGGCGCAATACTGGGCGCATTCTCACAACACACAGGCCTGCAGCCATGGAAGCAACTCGATATTGGGTCGCTGTCATCCCTGGCCTCCTGACCGTCGCCAGCTTGATCGGCATCCTGTACGTCTGGCGATTCCGGAGCGTCCGCTCCTCATCCGGCGTCCCGTTCTTGCCTATGGCCACTGCGATCATCTGCCTGTACTTCTGGCTCCTCTGCTGCTGCGCCGCTGGTGACACGAAAGCGACGTTGGCGAGCGACATCGGTATCACTGTGGTGGTCATTAACGCAATGGTGCGACGCGCAATTTCTCACGACACCGGTCCCCGCTGGAGATTGGTGGTGACGCTTTTGGTGATGTACATTGTCTCGCCGCCGATGTCTCTGGCATGGCTGTGGGAGATGACCTTCAGATGGACGGTCGCTTGCAACCTGGCGCCAATCTCCCGCATCCTCATCCTCCCGCGGCCGGAGATCGGCCTTCTGACGGGCACCGTCTGCGGACTTTGGGCGTTGCACGCAGGACTTGCCGGGGATGTGCCGCAGCTCTTAAGGAACTTGGTCGGCACTGCCATTGTCGCCTTGGGATCCTCGATGCTCCCAGTTGATTCTTTTCGTCGGCAACTTCAGTAGGTCGTAGCCACTCATCCAAATGTTTTCATGCGTTTGCTTTGGTTTTTCGCGTTTTCGCAATGAGCTATGCCACCTTTTGTATTCCTGCGTGCATATACCCCGCTTTCTAACGCTTCATGACGACCATTGTTCATTTTTGCGAACATTTTTAGCTGGAATAAAAGCAATCGAAAGCTTCCAAGTGTCTGAACGTTCCTGAAGCATAATTGTGCAGTCATGCATGCAGAGTGATAACTTACTGACATCATGCGTCAGTGTGAATGTAGAGCCGTCTTTGTATTCCTAACGGCAGTTATACGTAGCAATCATTCTCTATCAAGATGTGCGCCCGTTGCCGCTGGGGCACGTGACGTCAGCGTGCGTCATTTTATTTGTCTTTCTTCGCTTCCGCTGTCCTTCTGGAGATAAGCTGATCTCATATGCATAGATTTAGGTGCATGTCAAAGAACGCCTGGTGGCCACAAATAAATCCAGTGTCCGCCAATTCGGTGTGCCTCATGATGATACCGTGGTTTGGGCACATAAAACCCAACAAATCATTATTGTATCAACAGACCGAGATCAAATCTCGGCTTCTACCTGTACTGGCTGTGTAATAAAGTGGCATGCCTGATGACCTTAGTGTATATAAACAAGATTCATTTTCTGTTTCACATACTTTTACAGCAAGCAAATATAATCTGTATGCCCAGCCCAGAGGTGGAGGATTATGCAACACGAATCAGGTGACAAGCGAACACTGGTGAAATGCATGGGGTAACAAAAGATAGTACGCATTCGTAGTCTTTCGTGTTACCTGACCCGCTGATCACGGCAAAAGATGAGCGTATACTTATACGGACGCAATATAATACTTATATGGACGAAAGCGCTTGGGGTGTTCACTTTCTTGTCTTCGTCTTTTTTTTGCGCTACTTTACGCCATTATGAAAGATGGCTGCCCCATACAAGCGATGAATTGTGTTGTCTGTAGGGACAGCCTTCTGTAGTACATTCACTGAGGCTTATTCACGGCGGATATCCTGTCGCTACATCTGAGCACTGTCTCCGTGTGTTAAACATTACCATGGATGGACTTGCAGACATTAGCCGGCGATTATGAACCGCAATATTTCATGGGCAGCATGTCACGTTCCTGTCGTGAGCTTGGGGATGACAGGCATTCAGAAATGGCATAGGTATGAGCTACGTGGCTGTGAAATTTACTGGATGCAGTGCACGTTTCTATGGACGTATTACAATGATATTACATTCTTATATTGCGTCCATATAAGTATACGCTCGTCTGATTCGCAGTTATGATGACTCGAGTTATTCTATAACAATTCTTGTCTAAAGAATACCGCGTCTCAAACACCCTTCAAATTGGAACGTTCTTTGTTAATGCTAACTCTTTTTTTTCTTTGGGGGGGGGGGGGGTGACGCGGGGGGAGGGAGCTGATAATCAGCAAATATACGAATTAAATATTGAAGGTCGTTTTTATGGCTTTCCTGAGATCGCAGAAAGCTGAACGCATGCGTGGAATTCCGTATAAGTGACAATAGATCCCCATGACGGAGAGATCACCCACGCTTTCCTTTTTTTTCTGCTAGCAGTGGAGCATGCCATAAATAACTATGGAGTTGAATGTGCCTTAGCACAGTGAGGCACAGTTGCCAGGTCGAAAAGGCAAAAAATTGCCAGGAAATTGGAGAAACTAGTCAAAAAGCAACCAACTTCAACCAAGGGCAGTAAAAGTAGCCAAAAGTAGCCGTGTTTTCGCTTTAATGACTAAATGCAAAAGCCTTTCGGCGAAATGCTGTACTTAAATGGATAGAGGGGTTTTTTTTTCTTTTTTTGGGTGTATATAGACACGTGTAGGTATATATATGTTTTCTACACATGGGAATAAAAGTTCAGTTGAGAGTTCGGCGCTTGTGTTTAGTTTGTTCCTCCGTGATTTTGTCGTACTTCGTGGTGCCATTTCATAATTATTAATCCATGCCAACTCGCCCTATTGTCAGTCCTACGCGACGAAATTTCTTGCGTTGTTGCAAAAATTCCACTTCGCGCGTGCTGCATGTCTTTTCTTAAAAAGACTTGAAGTAACAGCCTTGTAGCGACAATAATAATGAATATCAAAAGTGTGCCTGAGTCGCAGTCTGTACCTAACCCCGAGAAATCACACACGCAGTTCATTAGATATCCAATTTATAATGTCGATGACTGCAGAGTGCTTAGCTCGAAGTCAAGCGCTTTCGATTGGCCCATTCACATCCGATTGCGGTTTAAAGTCATGTTCAGCGTTAGGTTATCCAACATTGGCTTAGCTGCCAAATGAGGCCCCATTCAATAGTTCACCAAGTCCCAGCTAGCCGTGTATTCAATATTTCTTTTAAGCAACAGAAGTGCTGAATTCGATTTCGGGAGCTGAAAACACGCCTTTGCCGCCATGTTATGACACCGCATACTCGAACGCCAGCAGCTGCGGAGGCACCAGATAGTAAAACCTCGGTGATACGATCACGGCTCGTATATGTTTCGGGGCGATACAAATTTTTCCGTGATCCTGGCCAAGGCCCATTAGCCTGTAATGTAATGGAGTACGGATGTTGCTAACTAATTTTCAGCCCGCGACGTTTGATACGAACGTACGCTACCGCGCAGGTACGTTACAGGTGTTGCCCGCGCTGTCGCTGATGGATGGACGGATGGATGAATGGAAAAACTTTCTGAGTACGTGGCAATCACGTGCGGGCATGCGCGCCGCGCCGCCAGTTTGTTAGAAAAAGCATCAGTGAGGTGTCGTAGCCTCCGAGATTGTGCGCGTGAATTTTGGAGACCTTAATGCGCCTTCGTGTGCCTTCGCGTTCAGATTAGATGGCGCTGGCGTCGATTTTTTTTCGCCAACGCGTCTACGCGTGCTGCCGTGCTCGAGAAAGCGTCGTTGTACTGTGTTTACACGCGCCTGCCACGTCGATGCAAGGTGCTCTGCGCAATCAGACGTCCTATGAAACGTGGACGAGACCTCCAACCTTACGACATACGGCAACAGAGCTCGCAGCGCTTCCTGCCGTATTACATTTTGTTAGTGAGAAACGGACACAAAAATTGACTATCTTCAGTGACTCCAAAGCGGTAATGCAGTCTGTTCTGTCACCTTTACGCTGCGACCCGCACGAGCAACTGGTATTTGAGATTGCAAAAGAGTCACACCATTTTACTGAGAAAGAAATGAACTAACTTTTCAATGGCTTCCAAGTCATGGTGAAATTATCGGTAATGAACGGGCCGATCATTGCCGATGTGGACGAAACGGCTCGTTCCGTCCATACTGAAAACAATCATATATTAATACCGCTCTCCAGAACTGACGCTGCATGGATGCTCCGCGTGCTTGCACGCCAACGCACCACGTCGCAGTAGAACGAGCTACAGTTCAAGCACGCATGACTGTATTCCCTAGACCGAACTCTCAGCCTTATAATCACTCCAGGAATTCGCCGAGGTGACGCTACCGTTCCGTGCAGGTTATGGTTGGATTTCGCATTTACTTGTATGCACGCCTGACGCATAGGAATGGCAGACACTGCAGCTTCTCACCACTGCGGAAGTGATGAAGCGATTGAGCATATTATCTCGAATGCCCGCAGTACAGTTCGCACAGACAGTCACTTTGAGACGCGCTCGAAAAATTCGACGACCGAACTCTTTCGGAAGAAATATTTCTGCGTCATCGACAGGGCTTAACGTCGCAGAAGAAGGCTATACAGCAGCTACTGCGCTTTATGCTTTCAACCGCTCTCTCAATGGAGCGTCCTGCATGTTTGTGTATGTGTGCATTCTTTTTTGTTCTTATTAAATGCGAAGCGTTTCTTAGCAAACCTCAGGCACTTTGGCCGTTTCTGCCTATCTATCTATCTATCTATCTATCTATCTATCTAGCCGCCTACGTCTAGGCACTCTCCTGGTCATCTCCATAACTTGTAATGTACCGAACATGGCCTAGCAGGGGATCAGTGTTTGACGAACACGATGCACTGGTCATGACATGAATAACGCAAAATACCTATTGCGCACGTCCTGAAACCCTTTCTCTCAGTCACGTGTGGCACACACCCATAAACCAGAGTTAATGTTACGCGGGTATGTGCCACAGGTGATACAGAGTCTCAACCAACACAGTAACCGCGAACACACACATTGACACGCAAGGAAAGTGATATTATAATAATTGTTGAGGTTTCATGTCCCAAAACCACAATATGATATGAGAGACACCGTAACGAATGGCTCCGGAAATTTTGACCATTGGGTATCCTTTAACGTGTACCGAGATTGCACAGAACACGGGCATCTAGCCTTTTGCCTCTATCCAAATGCGACCGCCGCGGCCGGGATCGAACCCGCGACCGTCGGATCAGCAGCCGAGCATCGTAGCCACTATACCACCGAGGCGAAAGCAAGGAAAGTGAGGAAACTGACGACAGAACACCACTTGAAGACGCCCAAGTAACACCCACTCGCCCACATGCTCCGCAACGTGGACCACGTGGATTACGCAAAAACCGGCGTCAGTGCTTCCTTCAATAAACCTGCTGAGAACACCAGGCCTCTCATCATTACCGGTGTCTTGAACATTGATTTATCAAGACCCAAAAATGCTGGGTCCTTATATTGCGTGAAAGACGGATTGGATGTGGAGAGGACATCAAGAGACCTCGCTGTCACGTCCACGACAGGAGGCATCATAGATCGTTTCATCGTAAGAGGCATCCAGGATTTCCACCAGCTCTACTATACCTCGCACTTCGCTGCACTTAGATCCCTCGTAGCCGCAATCACGAACGGATCCGATTAACAAGTCCAGTCCAGCTGCTGGTGCTCACTGATCACGGTGATGATGACCTTGTTCGAGAACTGTGAAGAACCCCTTCTACACATACACACGGGTTCGTGAAACGTGCGTCCGTTCTCCGTCATAACGGACATGTATAAGCATTACAACTGTAACTGTGACTGTAACGTACGTGCAGTGCGCCTGCGCGTGCCATTGGGAACTTTCCTGAATGAAGCTTAATTGCGACTTACTCCTGTCCTGTGCGTCTGTGTTCCTTGTTTGTCCTGTTCGGATTCGCGCTATCCAGTATTGATGAATATAAGCACCACATATCAATTTACCGCGTCTGGTGTTGGTAACACTAATGTGTCTGTTGCCATCGCTACGCAACTATAAACAGCTGCTTATATAATAGATACGCGACTCTTCAACATATAAGTGTGCATGTACCACTTCCATATTTCTCTAGCGTCTCTCGTAACGTTTCGCTCAATGTGAAAAATACGCCACAGTAATCATCCCGAGCATGCTTCGCATAACATCGATTCCCACGGTACGTGGGGATATGCCAATTTTTTTGTATTTCTCATGTCCTCATTCCAACTCCTGTGCAGGGTTGCCAACCGCTTGAGAACTGTGCGATGCATTGTAATATTCCTCGCTCATTTCCTACCAAAGATCTGTTCGTAAAGTTGGACATTACACCTGTATTTCTGTAATACGATTAATACCTAATTTTAACCTGTATTCTTATTGAAACTCCAATAATTCAATTGTATTTTCGTTGGCAGAGTTCAATGTGAACCGCAGCATCCGTCATACTAGGAACGAGGAAAAATTGCATATCCATACACCTCGCAGCAAATATGATAAACAACCATTAACGCACAGTCTACCCGTTCTACTTAATTAACTCGCAAAGGAAGAGATTAATCCTCTGTGCAATCCTCATCATGCAAGATTATTTTGTCAATCATGGCAGACCTATGACTAACGTTTGATACAGATTTTGTTTCACTTACGTTGTAATCGCGTCCGCGTATTGGCAAAGAACGTCTGCATACGTGTATATAGTATATGTGTGCATACATTTGTGTATGTCATGTGTGAATGTGTGTATGTTAATATTTATATTGATAGATACTTATTGTTATTTGTGTGTATGCATATATTGAGATATTTCTTTCTGTTTTTGAGTGAAAGTGTATTTTGTCCGTAGTAACATTTTGTTTCAAGTGTTGCGTTTGTTCGGGATATTTCCGCAGTGCCCGGCTGTCACTTGTACAAGGGCGCAGGTCCCTCGTCAAGCTGCGTTAGTCTTTAGTCCTATCACCTCTTTCTCAATATGACAGTAAAATAATATTTATTGAATGATTATATAACGTTGGACTTTGAAAGCCATTAACGTCGAACACTCATTCTCTACTGATGCAAAATGATTCATTTTGCTTCTGAGAAAACAATGTAGTATATATATCAGCAAGGTATATATTGTTGAGCAAAGTGAGCCATTGTGCTAGTTGGTTTTTCATGATTATAAAAACTGCGCTACAGTTACTGCGAAATACGGAGTTAGGGGGGAGACACGAAACGAAGTGGACACTACAAGCGCAACTGTCAACCGAATTTTATTGAACAAAACTTGAAGGTAAGAAGACATCCAGGAAAGGGAAAGATCAGATTACGGAGAGGGTAGGGGGGGAGGGGGCGGCAATCTTGCTGCATTGTCATTGCGCTTGTAGTGTCCACTTCGTTTCGTGTCTCCGCCTTGACTCCGTATTTCGCAGTAACTCTAGCGCAGTTTTTATAATGAAAGTATATATTATTATTGTATCGACTCGCCGATCATGTTATTTCCTGAGCTTTCAGACGAGTAAAAAATGGCACCCGTTCGACCCAATGTGAAATCTGCAGAAACAGCGGAACAGCGGTTATCATAATTTTCACATCTGATTTTCTGTGATTTTCCCTATGCTCGAGCCGCGCTTCCCCGTTTCACTGCGCGGCTAGCGCTTCGTAGGTGGCCGAGACAGTTACGTCTTCAATGGGTGTATATGGAACCACTGCAGGACCAGCGCAGACACTCACCTGACGTCAGGCCCAGCCCTAGAGAACCTCTGCTTTTAAAAAAATGCAGCACATCATCCTGTTGTGCGCGGACCAGGGACCTGAGCAGGCTTTCCCGACTGCCTAAATATGCGCACTATCCAGAAAATAGAAGCTATAATTGATTAGTATTAAAAAATTCACTTAGAATAAAGTTTGTTATTTTCTTAACATCGCACCTATTCACTACGATTGCCACAATGTACTACTTTCTTCTGAAATTAGACATTTCCTTTGCCTATCAAAGCAGACATTAGAGAACCAATAATGTTTTTTTTTTTATTCGGTGGGCTCTGAATAGAACCGATATCCTTTAATACCATCTTTGTTATAATCGTTGCGCTGTTTTGACATTTCAGGGAGGGTAATTAACTGCATTGAGATATGAAGTATTTTTGTTCGCGATACGTAACACGTGTCACGCATCTGAAGCTATGCGACGCAGATCCCGTCTACATATGAACCACGCGACACCTATGTTTTTTTTTTTTTTAATGTGACGCTCCGTGACACCGCTCTCAGCCGCGGCAAGAATAATGATGCATGTGGTCCGTCAAAAAGGATCGCGTTTGATGCTTCATCTCTGCTGGGAGGGCGAATAAAAATTCCGGAGGATAGTTTTCTAAGTACATAGATAATTAGTTTTGCCTTTGGCCGTCTGGCAGCCAGACGAGCATACCGACATGCTTCTGTGTTTGAACTTTGTTATCTGTTGTGCGAAAAGTACGGCTCGGAGAAACGGACCCAACGCTGAGTATAAAAAGAGCCCAACGAACAATACGTTTCCACTCTTCAACAGTGCGCAAGGTTTGGTAAGTGCTTTAAAACTGTTTCTCCAGTAATGATAACTATGCTCTTGTCTTTAACCAATCTCATATGCTTTGAATGTTTAATTTGTGGTACCATGCCGTTGCTACGACGTAGATACAATTGTTTCTTGCACTTTGTTTTATAAGGGATATTAGCTCCATTCTTGCTGGCTTAACGTGTCTTATTTGCTTTAGATTTAGAATAATTGTGGCAGCACCTTCGGAATCATAGCCGCATATAGCGAGTACATGTTTCTTTTTTCGGTATCGTCCTCAATTTCTAAGTACTATATTTCAATTACACCTCGAAGGAGCAGCAATACAATAACTTAGTGCCGAAAGCAAGGTTGTGAGTCTTGTGACATGGTCGACGCGAATAAAATGCCAGAATGAGATCAATGCGCCTATTAGACGAAAATATCGAGCTTCTGTATATTGTCGCGGTGCAACGCGAACAAACGAGAAGGACAACTTGCGACAGAGAAGCAGCGTGTTCAAATCAGGTGAACAGAAAAACGTCTTCCTCGTCTTTCACTGCGAAACCTACTGTCCCACTAGCCGGAGTCTGTAAAACCTCGCCACCGTCATCGTCGTTTATGTTTATACACGTGTCACTTGCCTCTCCTTAACAGAGCATCGCCCCGATGCTAAACCAGAACCACCGTTTTATGGAAGTGCACAGTCAGTCGGTGACATACGGTTTCATGCGTACCACATGCACAAGTTCAGGCCGGTGCTGGCGACGCCTTGTCCAATAGGGACTGTCGGGGACGACCTGGTAGGTTACGTCACTCAGCTGTCGCGATACACGATATGGCCCGAAGTATCGCCTTAACAGTTTCTCAGACAGTCCA
The DNA here is from genome assembly GCF_013339695.2 of Rhipicephalus sanguineus. Taxonomy (NCBI): domain Eukaryota; kingdom Metazoa; phylum Arthropoda; class Arachnida; order Ixodida; family Ixodidae; genus Rhipicephalus; species Rhipicephalus sanguineus. Next base: position 150,936,174 of record NC_051179.1, read on the forward strand.
CGTTTCCGTATGGGCGTCCAAACCCACACTCGGTCGCCGGTTGCGTAGGTTACTATTCTTCGGTGGGCATTATAGCGGCCTGCATCGTAGTCTTGTTGCTGGCGGATCCGTAAGCGTGCGAGCTGCCTAGCTTCTTCCGCGCGTTGAGTAAACACCTCGGCGTCCTTGTCGACGTCGTCCCATTCGTGTGGTAACATCGCATCCAACATCGTCTGTACCTCCCGTCCGTGAACGAGGCTGAATGGAGTCATGCGAGTCGTTTCTTGTTTAGCTGTATTGTACGCAAACGTGATAAAGGGCAAGAGTTCGTCCCAATTTTTATGTTGGACATCCACGTACGTAGAAAGCATGTCCTCAATAGTCATGTTTAAGCGCTCTGTTAATCCGTTCGTTTGCGGGTGGTAGGAAGTTGTCTTACGATGAGTCGTGCCACTTAACATCAAGACATTGTCTAAAAGAGCTGCCGTAAATGCGGTTCCGCGGTCTGTAATCACGACGGCGGGGGCATCATGTCGCAGTACAACACTCTCTATGAAAAATATCGCGACTTTCGCCGCTGAGCTTCTTTGGATTGCCTTTGTTTCGGCGTACCGGGTCAGATAATCCGTTGCGACGATAACCCAGCGGTTCGCTGCAGTAGAAGTAGGAAGTGGACCCAAAATATCCATTCCGATCTGGGCAAATGGTGTTCGTGGGACATGGACAGGTTCCAGCAGGCCGGCTGGTTTCGTCGGAGGCGACTTGCGTCGCTGGCAGTCGAGGCAAGTACGAATGTGGTGCTTCACGGATGTGGTGAGCCTTGGCCAGTGGTATCCTTGCCGAACTCTTGCCAATGTGCGCGTGTAGCCTAAGTGACCAGAAATCACATCGTTGTGGCATGCTTGAAGCACTTCAGTACGAAGGTTTGCAGGAATGACGAGCAAATAGGGAGGTCCAATCGACGAGAAGTTTCTTTTGTAAAGGACGCTGTTCCGTACACAAAACGACGGCAATACTCGTGCAAAACTCTGGGTGCACTCTGAGATTGTCCCTCTAAGTAATTAAGCCAAGCAACTCAGGGTCGTCACGTTGTTGTTGGGTGATCGTCGACGTGTCGAGGACACCAAGGAATGCAGTTTCATCCTCATCGGGTAGAGAAGCCGACTGTATTGGTGATCGAGACAGGCAGTCGGCGTCCATATGTCGCTTCCCCGACTTGTGTACGACCGTCATATCAAATTCTTGCAGCCTCAGACTCCAACGCGCTAACCGGCCGGTGGGATCTTTAAGATTAGTCAACCAACAAAGTGAATGATGGTCGCTAATAATTTTGAAGGGGCGGCCATACAAATACGGGCGAAATTTCATGACTGCCCATACCACGGCGAGGCATTCTTTCTCTGTTGTTGAATAATTAGCCTCTGAGCGTGTTAGCGTTCTGCTTGCGTAGGCGATGACTCTTTCCGTGTCCTGTTGCCGCTGCACTAGCACAGCTCCCAGACCCACATTGCTAGCGTCAGTGTGAAGCATCGTGGGGGCTTCCTCGTCGAAGTGGGCAAGCACTGGGGGTGTTTGAAGACGTTGGCGCAGATCATTAAACGCAGCTTCCTGTTCGTCATTCCACTGAAAGGCGACGTCGTCCCTCGTGAGCCGAGTTAAAGGTGACGCAATGCGTGCGAAGTCCGCAATAAACCGCCGATAATAGGCACAAAGGCCCAGAAAGCGTCTGACAGCCTTCTTATCGGACGGTACCGGGAACTGTGCAACGGCGGCAATTTTTTCGGGATCGGGCCGAACGCCTGCATGGCTGACGACATGACCAAGAAATTGTAGCTCTTCAAAACAGAAGGGACATTTCTCTGGCTTCAACGTGAGACCCGCGGACCTTATGGCTCGTAAAACAACTTCCAGCCTTTTGAGGTGCTCGTCAAAAGTTGCGGAAAAGACTATGACGTCGTCAAGATAACCCAAGCAGGTTTTCTACTTCAACCCCGAAAGGACGGTATCCATGAGCCTTTGAAAAGTAGCGGGCGCTGAACACAAACCGAAGGGCAAGACTTTAAATTCGTATAAACTATCTGGTGTAACAAAGGCGGTTTTCTCCCGGTCTCTTGGATCTACCTCGATTTGCCAATATCCGCTCCTCAAGTCCATTGAAGAAAAGTAGCGAGCGTGTCAAAGTCTGTCAAGCGAGTCATCGATACGTGGAAGCGGGTACCTATCTTTCTTGGTCACCTGATTCAGCTTCCTGTAGTCCACGCAAAATCGCAGGGTGCCGTCCTTTTTCTTGACTAGGACTACAGGTGATGCCCAGGGGCTCTGTGGTGGCTGAATCACGTCATCTTCAAGCATTTTCGCTACTTGTTGCTGTATCACTTCGCGTTCCTTGAGAGCCACACGATAGGGATTCTGGTGAATAGGTCTCGCCGTGTCTTCTGTAATTATTCGATGCATGGTTGGCGGCGTACGACCAACTCGTGATGTCGATGAAAAGCAGTCCTGGAATTCGGCTAGAAACTCAAGAAGTCTCTTTCGTTCGACCTTTGGCAAGGTAGTACCAACGTCAAGAACGGGTGCTGATTCTTGTTTAGGCGCTTCATCCAGTATCGATAAACAGCCTTGGACTTCTACAATATTGTCAAAGTAAGCGACGGCTGTGCCCTTTGGAACGTGCCGGCGCTGAGCACTAAAGTTGGTGAGGAGCAAGTTTGTGCGTCCAGCAGTGACAATGACAATACTTCGTGCAACTGAAATGCCATGGCTAAAGAGCAGCGAGCTGATTTGGTCGGCAATGCCTTCGCCTTCGAACGGTGCGTCCCCTGCCACCGAAACAAGAGTGCATGACCGTGGCGGGACGACCACATTATCATCTGTTAGACGCAGAGGTTTATGTGTCGCCCCAGAACAATCGACTAAACCAGGGCTATTGCGGAACGTTATTAAACTGTCCGGGATGTTGATGACGGTGCCATATTCTCTCAAGAAATCCATCCTAATAATTAGGTCTTTGCAACATGAGGCGAGAACAACGAACGTCGCCACGAAAGAAGAACCACCGATGTTGATTCTCGCTGTACACCTTCCGATAGGCATCAGTAACTGGCCTCCTGCGGTCCTTAGGTGAAGTCCCATCCACGGCGTCTTTACCTTTCTTGGGGCGTACGGCGAGGTATTCACTTATTATAGAAAAGTCGGCACCGGTATCAACTAAGGCGGTCACTTGTTGACCGTCCACGAGAACGGCAAGGTCTGCGGTCAGAGTTTCGTCGGTGTTACGTCGTGTCGGCTTTACGGCGTCCTGTGGTGAGAGTAATGGGGGAATTTTTTCGTCGTCTTGACGGCCTGCAACCTTACCCCCGGAGGTCACCGCCTTCAGTTTCCCCGGCGTGGGCTGGGTGACCTCCTTCCTCGGAGGTCAGCAAAAGTGCGGCGGTGCGATGAAGGCGAGTGGGCAGGAGACGGAGAGCGTGGTCGATGTCCCAAACCCGGCTGGTAACCAGGCATGCTCTCGTCGTCATTGGTACGTCGGTCGTCAAAATGGGGTCGAGGCGCTGCAGGTCCTTGAGAACCAGTGTCGTCGCGGCGCGATACGTAGTCGTCGTTGGCGCGTCGACTGTCAGACCAGGGCCTAAGAGGGCGAAACGAATCGACGCGGTGCCAGCAATGACGGGAAATATGGCCCACACCTCCGCAGTTAAAACAAAGTGGACACCTATCTACGGTGCGCCAGGCGTCTGTTTTGCGAAGCTGTGGACGTCGCAATGGCTCCTCTTGTGGCGAAGGCCATGGCATGCCAGCGGATGGCTGGTCGTATGGCGGCAGGACGGCAGGTCGCCTCGATATGTCCTCCTGCGGCGGTGGCCGAGGAATGGCGGCAGATGGCTGGCGGTACGACGGTGGAACGGGTGGTGGGCGTCGAAGGGCGGCGGCGTACCTCATGGGACGCTGACCTTGACGAGTATCAGCCGTGGAGAATGCTTGGCGGATTTTGTCGCGGAAGACTTCAACGACAGACGCTATGGGCGTTTCCGTTACCGGAGTCCGCAACTTCTGTAGCTCCTCGCGAACAATCTCTCTGATCAAGTCACGCAAGGAGCTGTGATTGTCAAACGTCATGGTGGCGGCATGAAGTTGGGCGCTGCTGGATAAGCGGTCGTACTGTCGGCATCGTTGGTGAAGTGCCCGCTCGATAGCCGTGGCCTCCTTGATAAAATCCACCACGGTGCTTGGCGGGTTGCGCAGAAGTCCGGCGAACAACTGCTCTTTTACGCCGCGCATGAGGTAGCGCAACTTCTTATCGTCGGTCATATGTGGGTCAGCTCTACGAAAGAGACGGGCCATGTCCTCGGTGAACATCGCGACTGTTTCATTGGGTTTTTGAACCCGTAACTCTAGTAGTTGCTGGGCGCGGTCCCGTCGATCGACATTGGCGAAGGTGTCAATCATCTGCTGTTGAGAGTCGCGCCATGTTGACAGACTGGCTTCGCGGTTTTCCTACCAAGTACGAGCGCTGTCGTCAAGGTAGAAATAGGCGCGGGAGAGCTTTTGCTCAGCAGACCACTGGTTGATCTTGGCAACACGTTCATAGTGCTCAAGCCAGTCTTCAACGTCTTCGTGTGCGCCACCACCAAAGCGATCAGGCACCAGTGGTTGAAAAAGCGTTACATGAGATGGGTTGCGAGGACCGCTGGCTCGGAGTACCTGTTGCGGGCTGGCGTTGGCCATTGGTAGTGGTAAGCGGCGCCTTGTGGAGGGTTCCGGGGAGGGGGTGAGCTCGGGAGCAAGGCCGCGCAGCCGACGACTGAAGCGGTGCACGGGAGTTGCGATAGCTGCGTCCGGGCTGGATGAACGACTCCCAGTGGGAGTGTGGTGCATCAGGCAGAGTTGCGGTCCAGCACCTCCACCAGTGTCGCGGTGCAACGCGAACAAACAAGAAGGACAACTTGCGACAGAGAAGCAGCGCGTTCAGATCAGCTGAACAGAAAAACGTCTTCCTCGTCTTTCACTGCGAAACCTACTGTCCCACTAGCCGGAGTCTGTGAAACTTCGCCATCGTCATCGTCGTTTATGTTTATACACGTGTCAATATGTGATAATAGTTTGAAATGTCACACTTCCGCAATGTCGCGATTCTACACTAACGTCCGAGACAGTCCTGCTTAGTTTTGGTAGAACTGCGAATTGCTTGTTAAGTGTTGTGCCATCCAAGATAACGTCCACACTGCACACACCACAGAATACAACAGCTCCTTACTCGCGCGGAACGCATGCGCGCGCTTGAAATAAAACATCCGTTTTTGTACAATGAGGTGCTGGGACGCAAACCATCAGTGTAAGGGTTGATCCACTGTGCGTAAAGACCGTTGTTAAAGTGCCAGCAATACACCTATACGCCTGACTCGTAAGCGTACAATTGGACGGAGTCATTTTGTCGGAATGGAACACGGCGAGCTCACCTCTAATGGCCGCAGCGACCAGTTTTCCAGAGGGGGCAACGTGTAGCGGCACGAAGCAGTCGGTTGCCGGCTAACTCGATTAGTCAAACCGCTATCGTTGGCCCATGAATCATTCCGCATCGTTTTCGGGATCTGGTTAGGCATGATTGCTGTGATCATGCCGGCATGCGCAATGCGGGGCCGGTCAGATGTCTTCGACTGGTCGTGCCTTGGCGACTAGCGGTGGTAGGCGTACCCGGAATGCGGCCCTCGACATCACAGTTGTAAACCCGATACCCTCTTACCATTTTGGGATACCTATAATGTTGGAGATCTGAGATGTTTTTTGTATCAAAAGAAGCCCGACGGGCTGCTAGTTTGTGCAGTCATTCGTCACAACGTCTCACGAAGGCACGTCTCAACCGCCGATGCCGACACGTCCAATATAACTCCGGTGATGTTGTCCGGAGTTCCGCACACCAATCAGAAAAAGGGGATGATGCGTGAAAGTTGTTGTGCAGTATTGTCGACCAAATGTTGGTATAAACCACAAAAGCGAATTGACGTACCGTGAAGCACATCTCATGTGAAATTGGCAACGGTGCGCAACGGCTGCATTTATCGATTGCCGGTTTGAAGCCCAGCACTTCTCCGGCGAGGATTTGTATCGCCCGGTGGATCACGTCTGTGCGGAGGGGAATATCCTACCTAGCTCGCTTGTTCGTGGGGACAAAGGTCTAGTGGCACAGGCTTGCTAGAGCTGGAGAGGAAAAACACGTGCCGCGTAGAGCGGAACTTCAGTTGGCGCTCGAGACTATAGGTACTGCTGTTACGATTCATCTCGTTATATCGTTTCGTGGACCAAAATACACAGGCGTAATCAGGGTGCTTGTGCTTCGCGTGGCGACTCGCACGGCTGACACAACAGCCGCTTTCTATTATGAAGTAATGCCGCTTGATCTTGAACGCGGTATATATGACGACATGGCACTGTATGGAAGAAGAAAAAGGTGCATTTACCTGGCCAACATATAAGCTTTGTACTATATCACTTTGTCTTTGTTTGTTACCTAAGATTCTAATTTTTGGAGGCATGAAGAATTAGGAGAAGCATGCGGTACAACTGGCGCGGAAGCTAATGCGCACCGAAATATGCAAGGTTTTCGGATAGATGCTTACTATGGTGATACTGAAGAATTGAAATAATCATTCGATTACAGCTGCCCATATTCGTAGCACCATAAGTATAATGGTTATTCAGTTTTGCTTCACTCTGAGTCATTGGTTCTAACTAAAACAGACACTCATGAAAAGCTTCACACACACCATAACACTGGGCTATAGTCAAAAGCTTTGTCAACTTTCAATGCTTTCCCAGAATAACTCCTCCAGTTTACTCTCGATACGCCGCTGCAACACTCTAGCAAAAACTATTTCTCAATTAGAAGGGCAAAAAAGTTGGACCTCCCCTATCGGAAAAACTACCATGGTGGATACTGGAAAAGGTGGTGGATATAGTGGAAATAATGCTGGGTATGCTGGAAATCATGGTGTTTATAGTCGACAGTGGTGGGTGGCATGGTGTACGTTAGCTGGGTAAGGTGGAAAGGATGGTGGACGATGGTGGAGAGTAGCAGCAAAATACTGGGTAGCGGTAGGAGACAGCGCCCACTATGGCGCGAATGGTGGAAAGCAGCGAGGGAATGGTGGGTGAGGAAAATGATGGTGTACCATGCTGCACCATGCTGGAAAAGCTGCGCCAAACACCGTCATTATACTCGAAAGCAGTGGCAACTATGAGTATAATGTGAAATATCATTGCAGTGCAAATGAACAGCATTTTGAACGAGTTGGTAATGCCTAATGGAGCATATGTAAAACTCAATAGACAGGATCGAACTTGTTTTGTATTTGTAATACACCCCTTGCGAGCATGCCTTTTCTTTATTTCTTATTGACTGACATGAAATAAATCTATATTTTTGTGGTGAGTGGTCGAGCCCCTTGAGCTTTCGTTTTCAATGCTACATTTGTTTGCAGTACCTATTGTATTGATCGCGAAAAAATGCTCAAGAGTGTATTGCCTGATTATTAGTAAATTTTATTACGATTTTCTTGGCTGAGAATATTGATTCGAGCACGAAGAAAAAGCAAAATTAGTGATCACTGGATAGCAGTTAATTTTTGGACTTCCGTGGGATGTACCTACCCGAGAGCACGCCTGTTGCGCTTTAACATTTGCGCTGAATTTGCTGCTCGCTCACATTTATGATAAGGCTGGAAGTAAACATCAACATCATGTGCGCTACGGATGTAGACGTTGAGAAAATGGTCCGTGAAATGCATGCTGCAACCGAATCACCTCGCGTAAACAGATTGACAATGTACTGTATTGCAAAAACAATTTGCGGCTTGAGCCGATAACCCCATTTAGACGGGGGCAAGGTGCAAAGCACAGTCGTATATACTTAGATTTTGGCGCACGTAAAGAGCCCCAAGTGGTCGAAATTTCCGGTGCCCCCACACTACGGCGTCATCAAAATCATATCGTGCTTTTGGGACGTCGTCAAACCCCAGCAGTTATTATTATCTTAGCCGAGCAGCTGCTTCCCAGATCCCTCCTCCTCGCTGCGCTGGTAGCGCCTTACAACCTAGCCTCCGAGATTAATGTCTACTGCCCGTCTCTGAGGCCGTGTTCGCCATAGGCGCTGTCTCAATGGCGGCGGTGACGTCACGTCCGACAGCGTCGGAAGTGAAATTCGTTTAGGCCGTGGGCCGTGGCCACTGGCGTCGCCGCTGTCGTTCTCCCAGATTTTTCTTTCCCGACATGGCGCGCTGCTTACAACGTGGTTCTGGCGTGGTGATTGTGTTTGTGCTGATGCGGTTGATTTTCGTGCGTGCCCGTGCTTTGTGTTTAATGTTGCGGTCATTAACTTAGGCGGAACATCTTGAATCAGTATGATGCGCGGTACACGGCACACTAAGTGAGCGGCAGGCGCCAGCTTCCCAAGTACGATTCCTTTGTTGGTGATCATCATCGATGAAGAGTGCCGGAATAGTTTCTCGCAACGCGCGCTGTGGCATGGAGAATCCACGTGACAGTTCGTGCACATGGGAACTCACCATATTGCCTCTAGACCGACGGATGCCTGCAAACGGGGTGGTCAGCCAACGCCGACTCGTCACATCACCTGATCACCGGCGGCGGACGTCGCAACGTGTACGCTGCATGTTTTCTTGAGAAAGGTAGGTGGCTTTGAGTGCTACTCTGTGCACATTATGCATTATTATTGCTGTATGCGTATTGCCAAGGGATATTGAATACGGTGGTGTTGAATGTCTTTGCAGTTGTGTTGAAGCTGCTCCCGCCCGACGTTTGTGAACAGCTTAATCGCTACTGTTACAAAGTGCTTGGATATGTGAGACGGGCGCACTGCCCGCCGTAAAACTGAAAGCATAGATCAAATTTTCGACAGAAAGGCTCTCGTCTTACACAGGTATTTAACAATCGTCACTGCACTGTAATAACCAAACTAAAAAAATTATTGCTACTGCCACCGGGTTGTGCTGTGACTGGGAATCGGTGAGGCGCGATAAGTTTCACTTGGTGATGCAATAAACAACACTGATTATGCTAGCACCCTTGTGCACTCATAAGTTTTTACGTCGTAAATAACGGGAATTTGTTCAGAATCCGCCCCAGAAGGACGATATAATGTGGTAGGTGGGCTTCTGGGGAAGGAAGGCGGAATGGGGTGGGGGTTCGGCACTGCAGCGCTAGCGTCAACTGGCCGGCTGTGTATCCCCGTTGGCTGGCCGCCGGCATCGTCCAATGTGGATTTCTTTTGCCGCTGCAACGTTTGAATGTTTAGGCTGTGGTTTCGGTGTTTTTTTTCTCTTGCTCAACGCGGGCTAGCGAATCGCGCGTTCATTTTGCGAGGGGTAGGTTAATTGCCGCGAGAACTGACCGACTTGTGGTTTTAATAAGATTTATTTCAAGGGCTACCATCACGTGAACGCTGCCGACCTGTTGCGAGGGCAAGTAATTGTCCCCGCGCGGAATGCCGGCACTATTTTGCTTACGGCAACTCGCGAAAAAATAATATAACAGCCGGTAGTACCTCACCAGCTGTAGTGATTTGTAGTGCAATTTTAGTGGATTAATTCAAAAGTCACTTAGTCGTAAGTTCAGCAGACACGTATAAACTGCGCGAAGACGAACGAAGCGCAGAGAACACACACACCGTGCACTTCGTGTGTGTCTATTTCTGTCTTCTAACGTGTTTTCTTCGCCCAGTTTAAAGGTGTCTGCTGTATCTATGAACCAACTAGCCCAACAACATGCCATACTTGCAACAAGGACTCACTATAGTATCTATTTATTTGATTGAAAGGAGCAGTGTAAGACGCATCAATATATTGATTACTAAACAAATCATTTATATTTTTAATTATGCTTTTTAAATATTTTTCAGGTTGCTTGGAGAAATGCATCTCCTTGTAGCCGCCTCAATTATAGCCATCGAGGAACTACCGCGATGTCGTGGTGAGGGTTTTCTACAAGGGTTTTCTGCAGGAGCTGCTCGTCGAGGCAAAAGAGTAACGCCAAGAAATGTAGAAAAGGGAATAAACTTATTCACTGAGCCAGTGCGTTTTTTGCTTAGTGCAAACATGGTATTAGTGTGCCTGTTTTGCCTGATAACACATTTAGAACCAAAGCTGAGAGTTACCAATTGGTTTTCTGTGGTTAACCTGTATGCCTTGTGTAACAGGCAAATATGTTTTGAAATATAACTGAAATAGCATTGAAAGGTAAATAGTTCATTGACAAATATGCCCGCCATCTCCGTACCTGTCACGTACCTTGTACGCAGCATAATTTCTACCCACCAAGGCTACCGTCCACCGTCTGCCCACCTAAATTACTGTCCACTATCCACCCACCTTGTCCACCATCCACCACCGTCCACTATCCACCCACCACCGTCCACTATCCACCCACCATCCACCACCGTCCACCATCCACCCACTACATTAATCCACTATAATGGTGGATGGTGGTTTCCACCATGTCCACCATTTGACTTTTTCCAATAGGGGATCTTTTTTCAATTTGCGTCGCGTATATTAACAACCTGGAATAAAACCGGTGCGATGGAATAACGTGATTTATGTCTATTTTTCGACAGCTCCAGGAGTCTTCCGCATTACAAAAATACGCAGTAGACCGTATCACAACTTCAAAGTACAATGGCTGGACGTATCGCAACTGTTTTTCTATTTTTACAATATTAGCTTGCGGTGAGTACAAACAATCTTTGCCCGTCCTGTCACTGAGAATACACCTACACATCAAATGATACAACACAAGGACACTGTCTCTGTACCTGAGCGCTTGCTGAACGTTTCACAGCTTTGTTCCTAGTGACCTACAGTAAAGGAGAGCTTTATGCAAAATTTGCACGCATCAGCAAGAGGTAAACGTTATTTTAAGACCTAATGAAAGTACAGTTCCACTTCAAACGAAGCATATTCAGCGTAATATTTGATGGTGAAACCATGCAAATTTTTGAAATATGTGCATCTGCAAGGCGAACCTGTTGTATTTAATATGAAACGCATTAATCTAAACACTGCAGAAATACTCCTACAGCATACTTAGTGAACAAAACGGAACGAGATTGAACAAACTCCGGTACTGCTTCGGTATTGATGCATACTCCGGTATCGATATTATAGAAGATACATGCCGTATTTCAAAAGTGGCTACACATGTGCATTAAGAAACTTTTTCATTACCTACCCTCTAAGAAAAAAAGAGGATGTGTGATTCCTTTCGGGTAGTTCTGACTTGCCACGTATATGACTCTCTTGAAAGGGGCACGTCACCTCTCTGGTGGATCACACGACTCTTCGAAGAGAGTATAATAACCCCCAAAAGAGAGTTTACGTGCATCTTTAATGAGATTCATATACGCGGGAAGCCAGAACTCTCGAAAAAGTGTCAAAGGAAGCTTTTTTAATGGTATATATGCGACGGTTCCAATTAATGACCTTATTCTAACGGCGACATCATTGAAACACTAATTTGATATCCTTCTATTTATGGGCGCCGTTCTATATGCAATTTTATGAGGAAGTCGCAATGAAATATTTGGTCGAATTGTCGAATGTACTTTTTTTGTTGCAGTTATCATGGCTACATCTGCAAACGAAGAGGCCGCGGCACGTGTTGTCCCACTCTCCGCGGCTGGTGACAACGAAGAGGCAAGAATCAATCGAAATGTTCCCGCTGGTTTAGTTGGAGGTCAAGAAGAAGCAAGAATTATTTGGCCTTATGGTGTACAGCTTGTCTGGAGGACGTGCAGGCTAATCGACACGTTATTGCCTACACCGTGAATGGCACGAGAAAATGCCGCTTTTCACTGCACTATTTCTGTTCTTTTTCATCTGGTGAATTTGTTTTCTTGTGAAACTGGCAATAAAAAAGCATGTGCGTAATATGTATAGCTGCAGACGTTTAATTTATTGTGCTCTTGAGGGCTACATTCAAATATTTTAAATTCACTGTTGATTTTCTGCCATAGTTCTCATATTTAAATCTTCATTCTTGTAAAACATCTTATAAAAATTGATATATTTGGGACAACCCACATTCAGCAGCATACATATGTCGCTTGATGCTCCAAGCCATTTCAGCTTCACATCTTTCTATCCCGCACATCATATTCCACATAAGCTGTGGCACAAGGCAGTGGCCCATCGCCCACTACTGCAGGAAGCAATGGCCCGTATTCTTTTCTTCTGTTACATCGCAGTAAAATATCAGTTGCGTTTGGGCGGGTTTTTTTAAATATATATGCTTCGCGCGTTATGAAACAAACCTGGCATGCCCACACTGCAAAAAGAGTCCTTAGAACCACGAACAAGACAGCCGTAAAACTTACAGATGCCTGTCATTATTTGGAAATAGGGAGGACAGGGACGTGGGTGCCAAGGGCATATTGCTTTTTTTAAGGTACGGAGAGTGTGACATTAGCCAGGGACACACTCTCCGACTATTTACCAGTCTACGTTTTTCATTAGAAGCGATGTGTTGATGAAAAGCCTGGGAAGCGTTGAAGTACGAGTGCTCTTCATGGGTTATCTTTAATACTTTTATTGCGATAGCAATTATATGGACACTCGATGGGTTTTTGCAGTCGCCGTCATGTTCTGTATAAAGTCCAAATTGATAAAGTCCCCTCTCGCATCGTATGTTCCACCCGCGGGTAAGAGCGTGCGAGCGGGGGCGACGAACGCCGCTGAAGCAGAGATGAAACGAGCCGACCCATCTCCCATATGAGCTGGAACCGTGAATTCATGCTTATTCGGCGATTACTTGTAATGTATGTAATGATACGAATGTGACATAGCGAACTGCGAGAGATATAGCTTTCCGCTTGAACATTTAGTGTCATGAACGCTCCTACGGTTGACAATTGCGTTCAGCCACTATGGCCCTTAGAATGTAACCTCTGATTGCTCACGAGTGCGGCTGTACATGTCTACAGTGTGGTCACATGTGAGCCAACACGTGCAGACACAACCACCCACGAAACACGAAACCTCTATAAAACGTTGTATAGAGGTTCATAGAGGTTTCAAACGTTTTGAAGGCGTTTTATAGGGGTTTCGTGTTTCATGGGCGGCGTTCGTAAAATGTATACCATCTGCAGATGGTGTCAAAGAATGGAAGCATAACTTGTGTTACCTGCGGTGCGAGTGTCGCGCACGCTGTCTAATCAATATATCTCATTTTAATAAATGCCGACATTACACGCTCGCGTAATGTTTAAATCCCAGAGCCTTGCACTTGTGTTAGTCAACAGCGTCGGTGGACGTTGGTTCCAAATGAATCCCCGAAAGCAGAGACCGCTCGTGGAATTCGTCTAGGGAACCGAATTGCATATTTTTGTTTCAGTTATGCCATAGGGCATACTGAATCCCTCCCCCCCCAAAAAAAAAACAAAACAAAAAAAAACAACATCAGCAGCAACGCTTCAAAAGCGCTCAGTAGGTCCTACAGGGGCACGCGGAAACATTATATAGAAATCGCACAGAGGCCGTCTGACCTAAACACAGAAGTTTATGACTGAATTACGCAGTAATATGCTACACCTTGTCACATTCACTTGATTCGAGAAGTGCTGGCACGGCGAAGACGGAAACACCAAGCCTGAGGCCCACGCGCTCGTCGCGGCGACTGCTGTGGCGTACACATTTTACCCATCAGTTGCACGCCCTTTTGTCGCACTCGTGTGCTGAAAAAGTTATGTTCAGCCTTGAGACATTCCCCTTTCCTTTGAAGACGCTAGCCGAATAGGGGGGAAGCTGGCGCGACTCCCGAGATTAACCTGTGGTGGCATATCGTATCCACACTGCAAGAATTGTAGATGCCAGCCGATAGTGCGGAAACAAATATTTTGCTCCGGCACAAATATCAAAACACGAGGAAGATAATGGAAGCTATGCACATTAACAGAGAGGGGATAGGTGCAAAAGCCATCCGTCTGTTGCCCTTAGCGAAAAAGAGCGGCAATTTTTAAACTTGAGATGGTCATCCTGATTAACGCGGGAAAAAAGTTCATTTGCATCTCCTTTAGTTTTGTCTGTTTGTTCTCTGGACGCACGCTTATGGTCTACGTGTTCTGGCTTCTTGACATCGATTGATTGACTCTGCTGCACACGCGCAGTCGCTTGAGTGGTTGACTTTTGCATTGTCTTCATTCGTGCCGTTCCTTTCAAGTTGTGAGTAAGCGTTCTTGTCGTCGCCTTCTTCGTGCTTCGTCCTCGTCCCTTTAGCGCTGATAACTATCAAAAAATGATTAAAAAGCGACCGAAGGTGCGTGATTACGGAGCGCGCTCTAGGCGCTCGAACCCTGAGACGGTACACGAGACGGTGCACGAGAGCTTGCGCCGGCATGAGATTTTTAAAGACGATAGTTTTTCTTGGGGAAGTTAAACGCACAAATTTTGGTCTGTCTGTCTATCTATCTGTCTGCCTGTCTTTCTTTTGGCTGTCTGTCACCCGATTCAGCGACCCGGCCAAAGTTGAAGCGCTTGCTCACCGCCCACCCAACTTGAACTTGTACGGCTGTTCATACTTGTGATCGTTGTCGATCAAAAAGTAAATATTACGCATATCTGAGGCGCAACATCACTAGGTAAATATTAGGTGGTGTGTTCCTCTAATAGAAAATACATGAATACGTAATTCTAAACACCCAACTTTCTTAAGCTGCGCTGAAAATGCCTATGCGCGCCGACGAATGCCCTCTGCCACGGAGGAAAGAAACCCTCTGCACAAGCTCATGTTTCCCGACGTATTGCCAGATGGAGTCCATATCGCACGCAGCGCCTCCTCTATCGTCTTTCCACGGCATTTGCAGCGGAGCACGCAATACGCGGCGGTTTGTTTTTGCTTTCTCTCTTCCTACCTACCCATTTAGTGAGTCATATGACATACGCTTGGCAGCAGGCTCGTCTTTAAAGAACCTCGTTGCTGGTTCTTTCTGTGTAGGAGGCAGCAGGGATACAATGAGGTGGATTCCTTTCCAAAAAACAACGATGGTATAGGCATCTTTAATGTAGCAAAAAAGGGTGCGCAACGTTGCTTATCCACTTTTCTCGTTGTTGTTGCTTTATCCCTAGAAACTTACACATCGACCATTCCATCCTTTATTACCAGCTGAAGCATCCGCCATCAGGAGAGGGTGGGGGGGGGGGGGGGAGTAGTGTGCTTGTAAAGCAGTAAAAAAATTTCGAAAGAAAAAAAATCGCATGTCTGCATATCCTTTGCTACCGAAAATTATAAGGGGGAGGGGGTAAGGGCACCGGTAACCTGTTGCACTTGGATCCGACCCTAGAATTTTGATGCTTGTTGCAATTTCATTCCGAGCTGTGTCTTGAGACGTTCGTGCATGCTCGCGTGCAACTGCAAATATTTCTAGCCGCTCCAACGCGCCATACATAAAAAGAAAAAGATAACTTGTTCTATGACGTTATACAAAGGAGGTCGTGCAAAGAAAGGGCATTGATTGTTCTTCAGAGCTTCTACAGATCCAGTACGCATGCAAGAGTGGGCGTGAAACATGCAAGGGAGATCCCTCGTGAGTACATAAATTTCATTTGACTGTTCACTGATTCTTACTTTTACTAATTTGTTTACTTCATATACACCTGTATTTTCCTTTCACTGTTTACACACATTCTGCGCCAAAATATCTCTCTTTGCGTCTCCTTCACTGTTTATTGTATTTTTGTTCTTGATGTAACCACTATAATTGTCTGTAAATATTTCAATCATTGTACTCAAACATAACTGCGTGAAAAAGAAACTACAACGGAAACCCCGAATCTCCTACATCTCTGTTCTCGACGCGTTATATATGACGCCAGCATGTGCCGTTCAGAAGAAGCTAACCTGCCCGCATAGTCTCCAGACTTTTTTTTTCTTCGTTTACAATTTATCAGCGCCATGTGTGGCCTAAAAAAGGAGCTTTTACCGCAACAAATTCAGGGTTATTTATGAGATATTTCTCGTTAGGGCTCTAGATTTGTGTGTAATAGTGAAGTTTGGGCGGTCTAGTGTATTCCAAGCTAAAAATCTATTGGCATAATTGGCAAAATACATGTTACGCCTCATGAATCCCAGCTTCTTACATGCGCTGATGGTTATAGAGTCAACATGAAAGTATGATAAGTCAGATGCTAAATGAACCTCTAGATATTTAATGCTCCATGCAGTTTAAACTGGCTTGTTATTCAACGTGCACAGGTGCTCACTGGGTTTATTTTGTAGTGAATGAAACATCCTTTGTACTATTTACCATGAGTTCCATCTACCAGTCCTGGCGTCATTTACTTAGCGTGTTTAGATCGCTCTGCAAGTTATAGCATCTTCACCGTTATTCGCCTTTTATATATCATGCAGCCTTCCGCGAATAAACTTACCATAGTAATCGTGAAAATTGATATATCATTAATGTAAATTAGAATAGAATTGGCCCAAGCACAGATCCCTGCGGCATTCTGGATTTGACGTGCGCTAATCGTGAGTCGTTCTTGGTAACAACAATGGTTAGATAGCGATTAGTTAGGAATTCTGTTATCCAACTGATTACGTGTTTGTTTAATTTAGGTCTGGTGAGGTTTTAAATGCGCAGCATTTCAAAGAGAACCAAAGGCACCTTAAGCGTTTATATCTATCTATCTATCTATCTATCTATCTATCTATCTATCTATCTATCTATCTATCTATCTATCTATCTATCTATCTATCTATCTATCTATCTATCTATTCGCCTAAGTCTGGACGCTCTCTTGGTCGCCTCCTTCGTAGCATAGGAGGACATGAGTGTATGACCAACACGATTCACAGGTGATGAAACGAATAAAGCGACTTACATGCCGCGCACGTCATAAAACCCTGTGCATTAGTGGCATGTGGCTCATATCCGCATAAGCCTACTAGTATTATACGGGTATGCGCCACAGGTGAGTCGCAGTCTATACAGTCAAACCCGCATATATCGATCTTGAAAAAAAAACTAGTTATCTCGACATATCGCACAATTGCCTACAAAATTTCTATAGAATTTCTGTACTTTGTCTGCGAAATTTGGTGCGCACATTAACTTCACGGCACTGCTTCACAATAATGCAAGGAATAAGGCATCATGGCAATATTCCGGATCTTTTTTTAAGTTTTGCATTTTAGTGGTTCGTAGTTGGGGGTGCGGATTATGCGCAAAAACATACGGTATCCGTGCAAACAGCGCCTGAACATATTCATACGCAGCTGTGCGCACTGTCAGGAGCCGGTTCCCTGTGCTGTGCAGTCGCCGTCTGACAATGCGCTGGAGCCGCTTGATAGCGCCTCTGACTGGCGTTTGCTGGTGGGTAACGCCATGGAGAAGGAGAGCGCAAATGCTGCTCAACGGCGCAGAAGAGCCGAGAAGCTTATGTCATCGGATCCCGAAGTAGTTGCCTGGCAATTAGCGGTTCAGCGTACGAAGAATGAGCAGAGCAAGGCTAAACGTGCTGCGGAGACACTGGAGGAAAGGGAGGAGCGTCTAGCATAGCGGCATTGCCAGGATGCTGAGCGACGTGCCCGACCATCTCTGCAGCAGCAACAAGACGCTGTCGATGACGTCAAGGCTCGCCGATCGACTGCCTATACTGTGAAACTTAGCGAAAGCGCCAGTGCGACTCGGACCTTCGATACGGACTTCGTAAACAATCCGTTTGGATACGTGTGCAACGTGTGTGAAAGACTATGTCACATGAAAGACTTGACGCCGATAAGTAGTGACATGCGTGAAACGTTGAGTTTAGTGGCGGCGCCTGACTGGGGTGAAACTGTGAAACGGGTTTGTACAACGTGCAAGAACTTCCTCGTTAAGCAGAACATTCCGCTCTTTAGCGTTACCAATGGGTATCGTTACCCGGCCTTGTCGCCAGGTCTACCAGTTCTGAACGATGTGGCCGAATGTGTGTCATTTGAACAGCAGTAAGCATGACAATCAAGCTAATCCTAGACGATCTGGAAAGCTCAGAATAATCAGCTGAACCTTTGCTAACGCTACGTATACCCTGGCATAGCCGAGGTAAGCCACTGCAACTTTTTTTAATCCGGCTTAATCCGGATTAAGCGAACCCTGGTCATTATATCCCCACACATAAGACTGGCTTGAGCTCGGAGGGTCAGAATCGGCAGTTTCGTTTTCTAGATTTAGTCGGATTAGCTTAATCCAGGTTAATCCGTATTAGCTTAATCCAGCTTCGCTTAACCGCCGACCTGGCTAGGCAAATACGAATTAATCTGGATTAGTTTAAACTCGATTAGCTTGGTTAAATTAGCTTAAACTCAATTAGCTTTATAATTAGGCTAAACAATTAGGATTAAACTAGCTAGGTTTGGCTTAACTAGGCTTGGCCACGCTTAACTTGGCTCAACTAAGCCAAACTAAGCTTAACTCGGCCTTGCTCAACTTAGCTTAGCTAGAAACGACTTAATCAAATTTAACTTAATTAGCCTTAACTTAGTTAGAATTTACCATGTGTCATGTGTAAATAGCGCGAAAAGGTCGGCGCGGACCACCGAGCACGGAGGGAGAAAAAAGAAGGGCGCGGTGGCACGGTGGCACGAGGCGCGCTCGCAGTGTTCGTGCCAGGGCGTGCAATTCTGAGCTCGGACGAGCGGGACGTTCTGCCGGCCGAGACGCGTGTGCACGGAGGACCACGGAGCCGGGCGAGGTCCAGGGTGTCCGAGGGTCCAGGTGCCAGGGGTGGAGCTGCTGAGTGAACCGAGCGGTGCCGAGCCGTATCGAGCGACGCACCAGACTCGGACGTGGGCCGCGAGCCCATGAGCTGTGTACCCGAGCTGTACCTGGCGGTGCCCTGGCCAAGGCGTGGAACGCCGTTGAATGAGCTGCCGCACCGCAGTTGTGGCGAGCAGCATTCCAGCACGGCGCAGACGGTGCTGTGCTGGCCAGAACCCGCCCGTGGAACCGCTGCGCTCCGGTGGTGATCAGGACGTCGGAAACAAGGTCCGAGGTCGCGCTGGTCCCGGCATCTCCTAGACTCCGCCACCGCTGCTCGCAAGCCGTGAGACCACGGGACTCTTCCTCCTCGGGGGCTGGGTGGTCGTCCCGACGGCACCGACACCACTGACTGTTCATATCCTTATATTTTGTACATAAATGTTTAAATACGTCTCCCTGTCTGTTTCCTGCGCCGCTGCACAATAGGGGAAGTGCTCGAACCGTCCTAAACATCACACCATGCTTAACATAACTTCATTAGGCTCCATCACGCTTAACTCAGCTTCACGCGGCGACGGCATACCCAGACTGAGTTTTCTGTTCGCACGAAAGGGACTAACGAAAAGCTTAACAGCTCCGCTGCAGAAACTTGATAACAAACTCTACAAGAGGAGAATGCTTTTACTACAGCGGCACGCGTTGTACAGGCACTTCTCTTTTAAATTGTAAAAACAGCAGAGAACGAGATCGAGAGTTTAATAATATAACAAAATGCCAACCTATTTAATCCAAGGTTTGCTGCTGCTTCATATAGAACTTGCTCACATATTATGAAAAAAAAGGTGCGTAAAAATTACCGATGATTACGATATTTTCCGAAATCGAAATGTGAGCGGAACTCTATGCCTGCTTTGATTTGGCGATATATATCGAGGCAAAGAGTTTGAGAGAAAGATATGTATTTACTTACTGTTACACCGCCGTCTTCACGAACTCGATCCAGACATGCACGTTAGGATACCGCCAACCGTGAAAAGGTGCAGCACTAGACTACTTTACAGATTGCGACTAGGGGTGGCGTTCACTCGTCGTTACCAGTGTTGGCGGTAACGCGTTACAAGTAACGGCGTTACCGGTAACGCGTTACTTTTTTCAGTAACTTAGTAACGTACTCGTTACTATTTCGGAACTGTAACGGGTAACGTACTTTCGTTACAATTTTTCGGTAACGTGAGGTGTCACGTTACTCGTTACTTTTTATTCCAATTATTCTCGCAGGCTTACACAAAATTCATTCGTCTTGTAGGAGCGCCTTTCTCGGAGCTCGCCCCGACGTTATTTTGTTGCTGCTGCGGACTGCTGTCGGCTCGCCAAGCATTCACAAAGCGA
Organism: Rhipicephalus sanguineus; assembly: GCF_013339695.2. Taxonomy (NCBI): domain Eukaryota; kingdom Metazoa; phylum Arthropoda; class Arachnida; order Ixodida; family Ixodidae; genus Rhipicephalus; species Rhipicephalus sanguineus. The sequence goes on from NC_051179.1 coordinate 150,956,284, forward strand.
CCCCGCACGGGGTCCTTTTTTGCGCAGAGGAAATTGTAATGGGGAGCAAATTCCCGAAATTTATTAATTAAATCTGCTATACTTTCGACTACCTTGCTATCGAGGTTCAAGTTGTCGTTGAATGTCGATGAAGCGAAGCGTAATTCTGGCCTCATAACCGTCAAAAGCGAACTGTCGAGATCTGCTCGGCTTGCGGACATCACAACTCGGTGTGGGCTCCAGCACAAAGGAGGATGACTTGTACGGAAATGCCTTCTGAACGTAATCGCCAACTGAAGATGAGCGGCTGTCTCGGTACCTTTGATGCCGCATTGCATCGTCAAGGAATACTTTCCGCGCGCTCACCAGCTCTTCCTTAAAGTGAATACAGGAGTACCATATAGTGGGTCCGTCGAGCTCCTATTTAGCGTAGGTGCGGACGTATTCGCAAATCAACGAGTCAAGCTGTCCGTATAAAGCTTTGAAACGCAGCTGTTGCTTATATTCAGCGGTTTGTAGTTACATTAGGAAACTGTTCCTGCAATACTCTAGCACTGTTTATCAACTTCGTATTCAAAACTAGTTTTGCTTCTTGTTATTTGCAACTGCGCCTATGTTTCTGGTTGTTGAAATCCTGAGCAAGCGAGGCTGACCTTGAACACTTTCACATACGCAGTCGCAATATTTCAGGCAATTATGCAGGTCATATTGGGAAAAAAAGAAGTTGTTTATGTGCGCAAATACCTTTCCCCAGATTTATGCCATTTAAGCATTCCTTTATTGCTACAAAATCTGCGCACTTATTTAGCAGTAGAAGCACGCCGTCATAATTAGTTCAGGCTTGTTCAGTGGTGTTTTCATTGCGGAGAGCGTTGATGATGAAATCGATCACTTTGTGCTTAATGACCCATTCCGAAAAATAGCTTCCCCATATGCCACACAGAAGCCATCACATCTAATTATACAGGTAACTTTAGGCCACTATAGTACTGCGAAGTTACGGCAGGTTTGTGCAAACTGTTCTCGTTTAATCAGTATTTCGGGTAAAATTTTTGCTTGGGCGACAACTTTAATGTTACCTGTGAATAGGAGTTTTATAAAGTTGCTATTGTAGGTCGTTAAGATGAAGAAGCACTGATTAATATTTCTGACTATGGTGTAACGGCACAAGTAACGTCCGTTACTTTTTTTCGGTAACGGTAACGGTAACGCGTTAACTTTTTTTATGGGTAACGCAGGGTGGTAACGCGTTCCTTTTTCTTTAGCGTAACGAGTAACGTATTTAGTTACTTTTTTTCGGTAACGCCTACAACACTGGTCGTTACCTACACCTTATCGGCTGGGCGTACAGTCCGAATTGCGAGTTATGTGGCACTCCTGATACAACAGAACACCTCTTGTGCGTCTGCCCACGATATATCACTCAAAGAAATGCGATGGCAACCGCCTTCTTAAAATCTACGAAACAACAAGTTCCAGAAGAAGTTCTGTTGGGACCACCACCTCGACATCAGCGCGATATTCTGAAAGCGCTGAAATTCTGAAGCGCTCTCCTCTCTGTCCCAGCCCCTCCCCTTTCCTAACGCTTAGCAGCAGGCCAGAAGATTGATTCGCGCGTGTCCTGTCCCCGTGCAAGACAGCGTGTACAGTGACTCATTGTGCCATACCATAGTCACCTATCAACATGCCTCCCTCTTTTTCTTTCTTTCCCCTTTGCCCTTACCCCCGTGAGGAGTAGCAGGCTAGAAAGCCGCTTTCCAGGCCGACCTCTCCTCCTCCTTCTTGTAATTAAAACATCTTCTTCTTCAGAAGATTGATTCAGACCGACCTCTCAGCTTTTCTGCCACAATAAACCTTTCTCTCTCTCTACTTTTACAGACTGCGCTTTATTTTGAGTTTTTGTTATTTTGAACTATTTATTAAATTTCTATACTTTAATTTGTCTAATTTTCTTCATTTTTGTTTTTGTTCCTTCATCGTTTACTGCTCACTTTCTACTTCCGCGGCGCGAACTGCAATTACAAACCAGTCTCATACCTCCATCTTTCTCTTTTCCTTTTCCCTTTAAGCCCGTGAAGAGTAGCAGGCTAGAAACCCGCTTTCCAGGCCGACCTCCCCTCCTTCTTGTCATTAAAACATCTTCTTCTTCGTCTATGCGGTGGACAGTATACATTCGGTTCTAGTGCGAAGCCGGATTAATTTCCCCGCACTCATTCGGTTTCATAGTCGTGAAACGTAATTATGAACTGCGATTTATTAGATTGTAGATATTGTGAAAACTGGCGCACACTTTATTCCATCACTTGTTCCTTGATTTCCAAATCACCAGACAAGACAGCTTATGGCCTTCGGAAAGCACAGTCATCATGGCGCTAGTGCGTGCTTGGGACCAAAATCGGACATGTTTTTCTCTTGTTCATTCTTTACCTCTGCTTTTTTTTAGTGGTGCAAGAGACGAAAAACAGCTCGTTAGGTGCACTGCAATGGCTAACCACGATGTACGCAGGTGGCGATATTCCCGCAAACAAACCATTATAAACGACATCGTGTGAGTACGGTGCCGAGTTGCAGTCGCTGCAACCGAAGCACGACGGAAACGAAAGTCAGATATAAAAAATTTCCCCGACACTTTCCACGGCAAACGAGGTCGCATCCAACAGAATAGTTACGCTTGCGATGATACATTGGCCTTCATTTGCACGTTATTTCCACTTCCTACATGAAGGTATCACGTGCGTATTTTCGCGAATGCATTCTTCCTCCTGCAACTACGTGTGATACATATTATGCATGTGTGTGTGTCGCCTTTCGCCTTGAACGCATCTATCTATCTATCTATCTATCTATCTATCTATCTATCTATCTATCTATCTATCTATCTATCTATCTATCTATCTATCTATCTATCTATCTATCTATCTATCTATCTATCTATCTATCTATCTATCTGCTTCTGAGTACTCTCTTGATCTTAACAGTACACTTTGACCTGCTTTGCGCTTAACAATTGTCATGACCTACCTACTAGCCCAAGCCGCTACCCTTCTAAGTACACTATGTTGGGCCACTTGTTGCATCGTTACTTGAAAGACGTGGGTGGCGCAAAGTTGGAACCGATAAGAACCAAGAAGAGACTGTTCTTTCTGTCTCGTTTTGGTTCTCATCGGTTCTAACCTTGCGCCACGTCTTTCAAGCTCTCTTGATCCTTTTTTTAAGTTGGCATATACCAAAACTGGCATATGATCATATTAGTGTATGACGAACATCAGTGACAGTTCATTTACATACATATAACATGCAACCTCTCACCCCTTCATGTGTGACGCATGCCCGCATACTAGGGCCGGGGTATGCATGGTACGTGGTGCGAGCGATGGAATTCTTATCGACACCTCGTAAATTTTGCTTTGGTAAAATATCGGCCCCATTGCCAAATAAACTATTTGTTTTTAGAAGCGTAGATCCTTTTCCCATTTGTCTTACGGCAACCGAAGCCAGCCGCTCCACAATCTACGTGTACATATATATATATATATATATATATATATATATATATATATATATATATATATATATATATATATATATATATATATATATATATATATATATATATATATATATATATATTGTAATGAACCAGACAGAGACAACACCCGTTTCTCGGGCAAGCTGTTCTAATCTGCTCTTCCTCTTCCTCTGCCCCCTAGCTGTCCCCGCGCGCCAGAGCCCCGGTGTCGATCTTCGTCATCACACTCGGCCATGACTGCGAGCGCGTGGAGCTGCCGACAATGTTTCTGGTGGGCGTGGTTGACTGCTTCGTGGTGGTCGGCCCCGACCACACCGCAACGTGGATGGGGAATCTGCGAGAAGCGTCTCTGGTGGGCGACACTGACTTCCTCGCGCTGGTCGGTCTGGGTCACGCAGTGACATCATGTGAGCTGTGAAAGATGCATCTGGCGGCCGGCTTTCGCTGTGTCTCGAAGGAAACGGCAGGTGCGGCATACCAGAAGGGGATTGGTCAGCAAAAAGAATCTTGCATGACTTCGACCAAACTGAGAAGCCTTTTTCTTTGGCCACTCTCTCTGTGTTGGTAATGGAGCGCGTACTGTGTATTCCATCAATGTCCGACGGCTCTGGAGCCGATCCGAGTGGCACATCGGGCACCTTAATTGAAGGGTGCCGCGCAGGATGCTTGAGGATAGCTGACGGTACCTCAACCTGCGATAGGGTTAGCGACTGGGCAACACTCGAGCGCTTGTTCCGGAGAACCTTCTCACCCAACATCAGCGTGTTGGGGGCATTGAGCTTCATTCCATCGATCCTCTGCAAGTCTCCCATGATGTGCTGCGGGTCCTCTCCTTTCAGTGCGTCCGGTCTGACCATTTGAGGCTGCTTCTTACTTTCGGGTTCCCTTGTCACATTTTCTTGCTCTCTTAGCCCGAGGTGGCCATCGGCGCAGGCGGCGAATGAACCCGCCATTGGGGTTTCCCCGCACAGGTTCGAATCCTGTCGGCTGCGCCATTGTAATGAACCAGACCCGTTTCTCGGGCAAGCTGTTCTAATCTGCTCTTCCTCTTCCTCTGCCCCCTAGCTGTCCCCGCGCGCCAGAGCCCCGGTGTCGATCTTCGTCATCACAATATATATATATTTGTGTGTGTGTGTGTGTGTGTGTGTGTGTGTGTGTGTGTGTGTGTGTGTGTGTGTGTGTGTGCGTAGTACGTAGTTTATGAAGTGTCTGCCTTCGGTTGCCGTACAATAAATAGTAAAAAGGTATACGCTTCTAATAAACTGTTTATTAGATGCGAAGTATCTTAAGGCGGAGCTCAATCCGGTGGTGGTGGTGGTGGTGGTGTGCGGCGTGACCAGCCTTACTGCGCATGTGCATGCCCTCTCCACACACCTCCTCTCCACTCACCCTCTCCCCTTCCCCTCTCCAATTTCCCTCTCCACTTTCCCTCTCCCCTCCCCCTCTCCCATTCCCCTCTCCCCTCCCCCTTTCCACTCTTCCTCTGAAACGCAGGCTAGACATGCCGAAATTCTCTCCTGCGCAACGCCGCGATGAGCTCGAGCGCATGCGCGTCCCCTCCCCTTCTCTCTCCACTCCTACGCGGCCCCCCTCTCGCCCGCCTGTCGACCGCGTTCCCCGCTCGCCCTGTGAGAATTAACGGCCAGGCTAGATGGAAGATACGACGCGCGTAGCGTCCCTCTTCGCGTTCCACGACGCGAGGTCGGTAGCATGCCCAACGAACGCCAACGGAACGCGATCGTGCAAGTGCTCCGGCTTCGCATCGCCTCATGGTCCCCTTTAGCGGGAGATGGTGTAATTTTTTGTCGACGTTTCTTTCGGAGACCGACCTTCGTCAAGACCTTGTTGAAGTGGGTGTGCAGGTGCCTCGTCTGCGAATCCCCTAACACGGCACAAGTCGATGTCTGCTGGGGGAATTTCCACATTACTTTGAAGCGTGGACGGCAGCCAGGTCTTGATGAAGATCGGTCGACAAATAGGTTGAAAAGTAAACAGACAAGTAAACAAGTAAACGATGAAGGTCGACAAATAAAAAGTTTTTTAGAAGCGTATACCTCTTTACTATATATATATATATATTTCTGTCGAAGGAAAAACTTCCGTTGTTACTGCTCTCACGGAGGATCTTCTTCACTGTTTGCAACGCTACGGTCACTTTCGCCACCATGCCTGCCTATATATATATATATATATATATATATATATATATATATATATATATATATATATATATATATATATATATATATATTGTAGAGAAGCATTGGAACACTGTAATGGGCCGTCCTCTCGAGCACCTTCTAGTGGGTCGACCTCTTCGCCTCTTGTCGGGGAGCACGCCCCTCGTGCTCGAGCTCGTGAGAGTCTGCGAGGTTGCGCTCCGTCGCGACTGTCGTCGCTGTGCATCGTCACCGTCAATCGCGCCGTCAATAAACACCTTTACAAAGTGGTGGAGAGTGCTGTACCGTCACCACAACTTCGGTCTCCATTCGATGCCCCTGGAGCTACGATCCCGCAGACGAATGGGCTCACGGAACGCTTTAACCGCACGCTCGGCGACATGCTCTCGATGTACGTCGCCGCCGATCACACAAATTGGGATTCCATTCTGCCTTTCGTCACCTACGCCTACAATACCGCACCTCAAAGCACCACTGGTTTCTCACCATTTTTCTTATTGTATGGCAGGCACCCGTCGCACACCATCGACACAATCCTTCCATACAAGCCGGATAGATCTGAGTGTGCGCCTATTTCTGCCACAGCCAGACTTGCTGAAGAGTGTCGCGAGCTTGCCAGAACCTTTACTACGCATGACCAAGAGCGGCAGAAGAGCATCCGCGGTGAGACCAACACTTCTGCACCCACGTTCCTACCTGTAGCGCTCGTATGGCTCTCGGTCCCTACCATTGCAACTGGCCTCTCTTCCAAACTACAGCCCAAATACGAAGGCCCCTACCGTGTCGTCGAACGCACATCCCCGGTCAACTACCTGATTGAACCCATTGAACCATCTTCGGACATGCGCCGTCGACCGCGCGACATTGTCAACGTGGAGCGCCTCAAGCCCTACCATGACCCGCTCATAGTGACCAGCTGTTAGGTCGCCAGAGGACTCCCTTTTCGTACCCGGGGTAATTGTAGAGAAGCATTGGAACACTGTAATGGGCCGTCCTCTCGAGCACCTTCTAGTGGGTCGACCTCTTCGCCTCTTGTCGGGGAGCACGCCCCTCGTGCTCGAGCTCGTGAGAGTCTGCGAGGTTGCGCTCCGTCGTGACTGTCGTCGCTGTGCATCGTCACCGTCAATCGCGCCGTCAATAAACACCTTTACAAGATATATATATATATATATATATATATATATATATATATATATATATATATATATATATATATATTATGAGACGACGCCCAGTTCAGTAATCGAAAGGTTATATTTCAATGACCAAAGCGGCGCAGCCCGCGCGACAAACGAAGATGATGATTACAATGGTTTCTGTACAGATGAAGATGAACTATATAGTCAGCGCTCACACTATTTTCCCCCTTCGCGAAAGCGGGCAGCAGGTTAAGGGCAGGAACGCCGACTATATGGTTTCAGGCGAGAGACATGAGCGATCTCGGTGCTGCGGCGACGACGATCAGTAGCCGCGCTGGCTGGAGCGGCGCGATAGTTCACGGCAGATGTCCTTTCCAGCACGGTGTATGGACCGAGATATCTATGAAGAAATTTTTCACAGAGCCCAGGGGTACGAACAGGTGTCCACAGGAGGACTTCGTCGCCTGGACGGAACGAAACAACTCGACGTTTCGCGTCAAAACGGACTTTCCTCTTGTCCTGAATGGTAGCAGTGTTGGCGCGGGCAATTTCACGGCAGCGGGCGACGCGAGCAGCGAACTCTTCTGGAAGGGACGAAGATGGAACAGAGGGCGTGGATAAAAATGTGGTGTCCAGAACAAAAGTCGGTTCACGGCCAAACACGAGGAAAAACGGGCTGTAATTCGTCGTGCGTTGTATGGCAGTATTATATGCAAACGTGACGAAAGGGAGTACAGTGTCCCAGTTTTTGTGATCTGGCTGAACATACATGGATATCATGTCGGACAAAGTTCTGTGAAAACGCTCTGTAAGACCATTTGTTTGCGGATGATATGCTGATGTGGTCTTATGTACGGTGTTAGAGGCCTGGAGGACTTCAGCAAGAACATGGGAAAGAAATGTCTTGCCACGGTCACTAAGGAGAACACGAGGGGCACCGTGGCGCAAAATAATGGCGCGCAGGACAAAATCGGCTACTTCCGAGGTAGCACCAGAGGGAAGAGCTGCCGTCTCCGCGTAGCGAGTTAGGTGGTCCACGGCAGTAACAATCCAGCGGTGACCGGCTGGCGTAAGCGGGAGGGGTCCGTATAAGTCGATGCCCACGAAGTCAAAGGGAGCGGACGGGCACGGCAGAGGTTGTAAAGGGCCTGCGGGAAGAGATGTGGTACGTTTTCGGTGTTGGCATGACGCGCAGGAACCGACGTACTTCGCCACACTTGTTGAGAGGCCAGGCCAAAAGCACCGAGTTTTGATGCGCTCGTAAGTCTTGTGAAAACCCAAGTGGCCAGCTGTCGGGTCGTCGTGCAGGGCTTGTAAAACCTGGAGACGAAGTGAACGAGGGACGACTGGAACCCATTGGTTACCGAGAGGGTGGTAAATGTGCCTACATAACGTTCCATCTCGAAGTTTAAAACGTTCAAGCTGTCGTCTTAAGCGGCTGTTGGGGGCACGGGATAAGCCAGTAAGCCGATCGATGATTGTGCGGCAGTATGTATCTGCATGTTGGAGCGAGGTGAGATCTGTGGATGAAAGAATGTCCACTGAGGCAACGGACTCTTTCGGACTACCGGCCGTCTGCTTGGTCACTTGGCTGGTCGGTGATGAACAGATTGAAGGCGACACTTGGGCGCTTGGCGAGAGCGGGCACCGCGACAAAGCGTCAGCATCTTGGTGTTGCCGACCCGACCTATATGTGACACTGTAGTCATACTCTTGCAAACGGAGTACCCAACGGCCAAGGCGTCCCGACAAATTCTTGAGAGACGATAACCAACACAGAGCATGATGGTCAGTGACGATTGTGAAATGCCGGCCGTATAAATAAGGGCGAAACTTTTGTACGGACCACACGACGGCGAGGCATTCTTGTTCGGTGATGCTGTAATTTCGCTCAGCAGGAGAAAGAGTGCGGCTCGCGTAGGCCACGACTTGTTCTTCGGAAGCGTGGTTCCGCTGCAGCAGGACGGCACCGATGCCCTGTCCACTTGCGTCAGTGTGTAGGACAGTAGACGCTGCAGGGTCGAAATGCCGAAGCACTGGCCGCGATGTGAGGCATCGCTTGAGAGTGTGAAAAGCGGCTGCGCATTCATCCGACCAGACAAAAGTTGCGCTCGCGGTCAAAAGCTTGTGCAAAGGAGCTGCAATAGTGGCGAAATCACGCACAAGGCGGCGGAAGTACGACGCTAAGCCGAGAAAGCTGCGAAGGTCTTTAGGTGTGGTTGGTGTAGGAAAGTGCAGTACTGCGGCAACCTTGTCGGGATCGGGCTCAATGCCATGTCTGCTGACAACGTGACCTAATACCTTGATGCTGCGGCTGGCAAACCGACACTTCTTAGTGTTTAGCTGGAGACCGGCCTTAGCTAGACAGGTCAGAACTTCGTCTAGCCGTTCCAGGTGCTGTGAGAAGCTGGACGAAAAGATGACGATGTCGTCCAGGTAGCAAAGGCAGGTCTTCCATTTTAATCCACGCAGTACCGTATCTATCATTCGTTCGAATGTGGCTGGGGCATTGCAGAGGCCAAAAGGCATTACATTGAATCCAAAGAGTCCATCAGGTGTGGCAAATGCAGTCTTCTCTTTATCGGACTCGTGCATCGGGATCTGCCAATAACCAGAGCGCAAGTCGAGGCTCGAAAAGTACTCGGCACCTTGTAAAGTATCAAGAGCGTCGTCGATCCGAGGCATAGGATAGACGTCCTTACGAGTAATATTGTTCAGCGCTCTATAATCAACGCAAAATCGCACCGAGCCATCCTTTTTTTAACGAGCACAACAGGAGAAGACCACGGGCTTGCCGAAGGCCTGATAATGTTGCGTGCGAGCATATCGTTGACTTGTTCTTCTATAACTTTGCGTTCAGAAGCTGATACACGGTAAGGGCGACGACGAATGACACGAGATCCGTCTGTGTCGATGCGATGAGCGGCCACTGTTGTTTGACCCAGGCCATTGGAACAAACGTCAAAGCAAGCGTTGTGTTTCATTAATATGGTCAGCAAGGCATCAGTCTGGGTCGGATTGAGATCTGTACTCAAAGTGGCCTTTAGAGCACGCGATGAACCTTCCGCGGGCGTACACTGTGGAAATGACGAGTCAGTTGAAACAGTAACGACACACACCGGTGCGTCTTCGGTAATGCTGGCAACAGTAGTCCCCTCTGGCAGCAGTAGGGCTTCTGGCGTCGTGTTGTAGGCGGTGATGCTTGCATAACCACGTGTGAACCGCACTAGACAAGATGCGATGGCGATGCCTCGAGAAATACAGCGCTGGCAAGGTGTAACCACCGCGTCGTTATCTATAACGTCTCGTGACCTGATCATAAGTACACGTTCTTGCCCTGACGGCAGGAGAAAATCCGCAGCTGTGACAAGGTTGGGCAGTGAAAAATCGGCAGCAGAAGAAAGCTCAGTGTCCGTAATACGAATGAGAGGTTGACCGCACGAAATGACAGCCGACGAAGCCGATAGGAAGTCCCAGCCTAAGATTATCTGATGAGCGCATGAAGAAAGCACAGCCAGCTGTACATGATGGCGGACGCCGTCGATGAGAACGCGCGCAGTACACTGTCCGGTCGGGCAAATCGGATTGTCATTAGCGCCGCATAACAGGGGACCGTCATAAGGAGTTTGCACTTTCCGTAGACGAAAACACAATTCGCGGTTAATGACTGAAATTGCGGCTCCAGTGTCTACAAGGGCGTCAACACAAACACCTTCCACACAAACAGGCAGTAAATTTGCTGGGCGAGACGGAGGAGTTGTGACGTTTCGACAACGAGCAGTTTCCCCTCCAAAAACTGCAGCTTCTAGTTTTCCGAGTGGCTGTCCAGAGAGATCGGAGCAGGACGCAAGGGTGATGTCGTACGCCGAAATGGTGACGGAGAACGGCGGCGAGGTGAACGAGAAGGACGAGGCATGGCTTGGGACAGTGGAGGTGAGGGCGACCGACGTGAGGAGGATGGATACGGTGCTGGAGCGTAGGCATCAGATCTTGGGGCAAAGTCTCTTTCATAAGCAGAATAGCCACGTCGTTCATCCTGCTGACGGCGGCGGCAGAAACGGGATATATGGCCCCGTATGCCACAGTAGAAACAGACGGGGCGCGAAGGACGCCAGGTAGAGTAGTGTGGTTGCACTGGTGCCTGTGCTGCCATCGACGCCAAATGGTCGCACCCAACGTCCGCAGGCGCAGATGAGATTGGTGCAGGGGCCCGTGATGCAACTTCTGCGTACGAAGGCATGCGAAAGGGTACAGGAGACGGGGCACGTGCGACGCTTGTCATCGATGCCAGTTCGTCCTTGATAATTTCACGCAGGTTGGGAGGAGGAGAGCGGACAGGCGAAGTGGCTGTGTTGCCCGGAACAAGGCCGTGAAGTTCCTCTCTGACAATGGTGCGGATCAGGGCTCGCAATCCATGTTCTCCAGCAAAACGAGCGTCAGAGGAGGCGTGTGGAAGGCGCATGGAATAGAGCACGTCCAGGCTTTGGCATGTGGTGATTATGTCCTGAACTGTATTTGGGCTCTGAATGACGAGAGCATTGAAGGCCACAGAGTTCACGCCTTTTAGTATGTGACGGATGCGATCGGCCTCCGTCATGTCACTTTGGGCACGGCGACAGAGAGCCAGAACGTCTTCAATATACGACGTATATGATTCGTCGGGCCCTTGGATGCGGGTTGCGAGCTTCTGCTTCGCTACCTCAGAGCGTCCTGCAGATGTACCAAATATCTGACGGAGCTGTGCCGTGAAGGCTGCCCAATCAGGAAAGTCACTTTCATGGTTGTAGAACCAGGTTTTAGCCACTTCCCTGAGGTAAAAAGGAACGTAGCGTAGTTTGTGGGCCTCGTCCCAATATATATATATATATATATATACACTTCTTCGAATAGACACACATACATAAAAGGCAGGGGCCCCTCTTCCAGCAAAACTGGGCCCCCGGGGCTGCTGCAATGCCCACTGGGCCGATGAAGGTATGTGACAAATAAAAATTAATAAATAAAAAAAGCTGAATGTTCAAGGGCTGAAGGGGTCATGGCAGCGCCAGTGAAATTTGTCGACGCGAGAAACAATCTCACGTAATGCTTTTAGTCACCGCCACTTTAGCCGCGTACATCGCCTTGGCGAGAACGTGACGGCTACGTATGCAATGACGTAGCCGAAAGATGACGTCGAATGAAGCCTTGGCGTTTACCTCAAACACGATGACAAGCACGTTTGAAGCCCGTGTGCTTAAATTTAGGTGCACGCTAAAAAGGTGGTCGAAATTTCCAGAGCCCTCCACTACGGCGTCCCTCATAATTAGATCGTGCGTTTGTGACGTTAAACCCCAGATATTATTGTTATTACGATGACAGGCACGGCAACTACAGACGGAATGCGATATTTACGGCAGCACAAGAGTCGAAATTCACGAAGGCGATCTCAGACCACTTCGCCATACTTCGCTTTGAGTCACAGTTGCCATAGTTACAGCAGACAGTTCAGAAAACTGGTGGCGAAAGTTACGCAAAAAATTACAAACAACCTTAATTAATGTGATTAATGTCCCTGTTTTGTTTTGCGAAACCGTAAAAAAACGATTCCTTTATTTTAAATTTTAAGTTAAATCTGGCATTCTTTGTTTTAATACCATAATAGATACTGCGCAGAAACATCACCTTTGAGATGTACATTACTTTTGTAGCGTTAGCTACACCAGGGAAGTGAAACTTCCTATACCATCCATGGAACGCGATATTCGCTCGCAGCGCCGGACAAACACCTGGTGTTTGGGGGCGGTACTAAAACATGGCGGCGCATTGCAGACACGCACTCGGGGACGCCATCTTGGTGAGGACTGAGGATCCGAGTGACGGGGGGGGGGGGGGGGCAATTAGCGTCAAGTTCATCGGGATGCACCAGCACGCCAAATTGAGCGAGTGGAAGGTATTGAGATAGCGAGCGCGCGACCTTCTTTCTGTTGCACAACCCGCCACGTGATCAAAACGGCAATCATTGCGTTCTGATTGATGAAGGTTTGCCCATCCACCTATCTTCACCACTTATTCTAAGTAAGACTTTGTTTTTGTTTACGTGTACACAAAATTTAGACAAGAATAAAGAGCAGAGTTTGAATGTTTTATTGCCTAAAGGTACCATTCATACAGTGAAGACACAACTTGAATATTTTACTTTTTTTAGCTGCATACAAAAGTGCACCGCACATGCCCGTATGCTAATAACTAGGTATCAAGCCAGTGCATATACAGTCTATACGAAGACAATTGAAAAACAGTAATAACTATACACAAGTTCACAGATCGTACCTTTCGTCCGCCGGGATCCGAAAGAATTTTATACCGGTGTGGCTTGAAGAATTTCGACACCGCTCAGCACAGCACGATCTGTGATGACGGCGCGAATCCATTCATGCGTCTGTTTCGCTGAAGCTTGCAAGGGTATCGCTACAAAAACTTTACGGTGGTAAAAGCGGCCTTTGGGACACCCATAGCATACATGGGCGCGCGACGAGAAACGCCCCCTTTTCGCCGTGAGAGATAGGACGCGCAGTTCCCGTTTTCCACTCCGGGTGGCGCTCGTATTTTCGCAATCTCGAACTGCAACCCTTAGGTTCACTTGTGTATTAAAAACTCCGGATTTAATAAGTAAGCTGGTAATAAATATAAAATGGAACAACAACGTTCATTTATGCTCGTAGGTATAGTACAGCCCCCAAACATTAGGATCACTGCGGTCACGGGACAGAAAAACCGTGAAGTTTCATCCCCCTGGCTACACTGGCCGAAGAGGAGCAGTTTCGCGTGGCTCTATGAGAGCATTGCTGCGCATGCGCGAGGAGCAGTGACGTCACAAGGCGCACAGCTGGCGCACCGGAGCCGCCGCCGCCGCGCGCGCCTCGCCGGTCTGCGCATTCCAGAGGAGTGACGTCATAGTTGTGCGCCTCCGTTGCGCAGTGGCCGTCTGACACTGCGCGGAGCCGCTTGATAGCGCCTCTCATTCTGCGCGCATGCGCAGACGTATCAGTGGGGGTATACATAGAGCGGGGAGGGGGAGAAGGAAAAGAAAAACAGAGTGACAGGGAGGTTATCCAGTTGTCAGACCGTCTGGCTAGCGTTTGCCAGTGTAGTACAGCCATGGAGAGGGAGAGCGCAAATGCTGCTAAGCGGCGCAGAAAAGCGGAGAAGCTTGACAACCAGGAAAGCTAAGAATAATCAGCTGAACCTTAGCTAACGCCGCGTATATCCTGGCATAGCCGAGCTAAGCCACTGTAAATTTTATCGTAGATTCCGAGATGACCGTGGTGGAGCGTGTTATTTAAACAACGAATCTATTGTTAAGCTGACGCTGAACTCCCTGTCTTCACAATTTTTTTATCTAGCTTTGCTTTCTTTATTTCAATATCAATGCAGAATGTTTATGTGCGCGAAAATTATTGGCATTTTTTAGGAACTACTTCGTTTGTAGCGCTGAGGCATACGAAATATGAGCAACGCGGCCTCGTGCGCAGAGCTTATATTTATTATTAGGCTGTCGCAGACTTTAGTTGTTAGTTTTCATCATTCGCGATGACGCCACCGCGGAACTCTCACGATGTATGGTCAGGCCTCTCCAAGGCTCGAATTTTTTTTTACTCGATGAGACATATAACGCTTTCGCCTTAATAAAACACTACGCATACGCATCCCTTCGACAACTCTTGAAGAAGATTTTGCGCCCGTCGCCTCTGCTGGTCACCAGGAGTAGGGTGGCTCCAGCTTTTTTTTTCTTTTTTTTTTTTGTTTAAAGTGCAGAGCACTTTAGGGGCCCGGAATGTCTTATGCTGTCGTCTTCCCACGTATACTCCGTTTCATACATCAAGTGCAACGCTGTGGAGGCTAGCGACACTTCTTGCAGTAGATGCGTTCGCACCAAGAAATAGTCCGACAATTTTACCACCCGTAAGTTCTTCGAGCGCCTTGATGATGATATCAAGTGCGGACCACTTTAGGGGTCCCGGCTGTCGTATGCTGTCGTCGCTTGGCGTAGCGGAGGCAAAACCACGTATCAAAATAAAAAAAGGAAGCAAGCGAGAAATACAAAGAGAGAGAGAGAGAAAGGGAAAAAATAGCCAGAAAAATAGAAATAAATAGAAATAAAGAGAGAAAAAAACCCAGAAAAACTGGAAGATACAAAGAAAGAAAGACAGGAGGAAAGAAAGAGAAAACCGAAGAGAAACAATGAAGGCAGCCCAGCTCCGCACTTTCTTCAGGCTTGGCGTCACTAGTGCGATGCTGCCTTTACTTTTTTTTTCATATTTGCTGTCCCCTCGCGAAACAGGCAACATGGGCGAATACGCGAAAAATCTGCGACGCCACTTCGTTGTCAGAACAGCTCAAGTCATGCTCTGAAAATATTCGGTTCTTGCTTTTTTTTTTTCTTGGCGCATTTCTGATCATTTGTCGCTCTCGTTGTCGTCCTCAAGGATATTTTTTGTCGTTTTATAGACTCAGAAAAGGCATCAAGAGTGTCAGAGTAGCGTGAAAAACGGCAACTGGCACGTGATCAATTTGACGATATTGGTCAACATTTTTATTCAGCCACTATGACTCATATACACAATGTTCTGTAGAGGTGTTTGGGATTTCCGTGCCCAGTGGCCAGTTCCACCTTTGACAGGGCCCCGTGGTAAAGGCTTCAGTTGACGTAATCTGTTGATCCACAAGACATAAAAATTGTCAAAGGTGCGGGAAAGCAGGCATTCTTTTCGACGTGAGGGCATGCTAGTGCAGTATGCGAAGTGCCATCATCTTATGGCGCTTAAAAGCGCTTGAACTAAACATCTTCATCTAAATGATAAAAAAACCACGGCTGATCCCTCTGTCATAGGAATCGGTATAACACGAAAGTGAAACATGTCTTCACAGACGTAGTTGAGCGTTTGTTGTGCATTCTTTCGCCCCAAGGGCGAAGGAATGAATGCTACAGCAAGAAATTGTATTGTCACGCGAAGAACGGCAAGCAGCTCGAAACTTGCAACGCGCTGCTCAAGCAGAAAGGACGCACGGAACGAACATACACAGTATGAGAGCGAACTGTCACATTTGTAACTAATTTCTGCGTGAGCACCGCGCTCCTTTTGCAAAAGCGGCCGCTGCAGTGAGCCAAGTGACCTTCGTGCTCTCAACGCAAGACGTACGAACCACCGCGATCACGAGATAAGCGCACGCACGAGCGACCACGCCCTGTACACGCGGGCGCTCGTCGCAACGGCGACGACTTTTAATGCGCGCTCTTCGAGCCCTTCACGCCATCTCGCTAGTGATAACGAAAACACGCTGTAACACTAATCTCTGAGTACCGCCACCGGCAAATGGTATATATAAATAGCTCGCCGTTAGCATTGCGAAGAACGTGTCGTCCGTGGCCGAATCGTTTCGCGCTGCGCGCTGCGGAGCGAGGGATCGTAAGTTGATTCCCGGTGAGGGAACTTTTTTTCTTCTGGTTTTTCTTCTTTGCTCACTGTTAGTCTTTATATTTTACAACGTCATATCCGTGACGGAAATACGTCAGTGGAGCCTGGTGGACCCCGGCATAAAACACTTTCGTGTTAAAAGATTACGAATTCACTTCCTAATCCTCACGTGTCCCACCATTCAGTGGTTACGGTGCTCGGCTGCTGACCCGAAAGACGCGGGATCGAATCCCGGCCGCGGCGACCCATTTTCAATTAGGTGAAAATGCTTGATGCCCGTGTACTGAGGTGTTAAAGAACCCCAGGTGGTCGAAATTTCCGAAACTCTGCACTATACGCGTCCCTCATAACGGTATCGTGTTTTGGGACGTTAAACCTCAGCAATTATTATTAACCCGTTTTCCTACCACGTTTTTTGCCCGACAACAATACAAAAATTATGTTTTTTTTTCAATTTGCCCATTTGATTCCACGTGCCTTGAAACATCTAAAAAAAACTATTCGGAGGCATTTTATTCGCAAGATACACGAAAAAAAATTAATTTGCAGAGGATGGGCTTCACTGCTCTGCACCACGGACAGTGCCCTAATCTCTACATTCTTCGGGGCAAAAAATGTGTCTGAAATTTAAAAAATTAAGCGCAGGGAAGCGAGTCCGTGAAAACAAACCTTAGACGCACCGGGGTTTGCTTACATCTATAAGGGCGTGCACTGCCGATAGGTCGAGACGCGGTCATCGTCCGAACCCGATGATTTAGAGAAACTATAATGCTATGTGTAGTCGCGGCCACACACACAGAACTGAAATTATTCGTGGCACGAAACTTCGGCAAACAAGGGCATTCTTTTTTTTTTTTCTTAACAGAGCTGTTCCACCACGCGCGCACTGCTCGGGCACAGAGGAGGACGCCATTTTCTAATTCCATTCTTCATGAAGTCCTTTCTCGACCAAAATGCATGTTTTGAGCGCGTTTTTTTTTTATTTTTCATTTTTTTTTACTGCGCTATATGTCGAAGCCAAAAAGACCACAGCAAAATGAATCAGGGTGCCTAAATGCGGCGGCCCCAAACGCTTGTTTCAAGGTGGACGAGCCTGCAGCTCGCCTTCGGTAGGAACGGACCTGTGTGGACGTGCTCAGCTTGTCTGTAGGCAGGGAAAGGGTTAAAGAACCCCAAATGGTAGAAATATTCCGGAGCCCTTCACTACGGCATCTCCAATAGCTTTAGTTGCTTCGGGACGTTACACCACATAAAAGAGCTGAACAACCACCATATCAACGCCTTTCACCGTCCGTCCTGTCCGTGCTTTAACTGCGTAGCACTTTAGGGGCTCGGCGGGTCGTCCATCCGCTGTCTCACGTCGCATGGTCAAGCAGTGGTCAATACAGGCCTAAAACAAGGGCAACCAAAACTACTGCAAAATAATCTAACAAGGTTTAAAATAATATAAAATTCAGAAATAATCTAGGATTAATCGCAATAATTTACCTAAAATCGCGAACAACGCTTTTGAAACAACCGGCTCATACACCCACGAGACGCAAGAGAGGGCGCCCCCGCCTCGGCAATCGCGCGATTGTCGAGGCGGTGGCAAGCGCGCAATTGCCAAGGGAACAGTTGCAGGGTTGCCTGTGCTACGCACTTCCGCAGGTTTCACGGTAATGGAGCTGCATTAGGAGGAAGTATTTAGAACTACATCAAGACCTACACAAGAGCGACCTTAGTGTAGGATTTAGCGCGGGATTTAAATCTACACCAGGGCCTACTCAAGAAAGACATTAGCGCTACATTTACCGCAGAATTAGCACTGAATTAGAGCAGAATTAACGCAACATTAGGAGCTTGATTTAGAATTTTTCTTTTTTTAGGGGCGAAGCTCCTTATGCCGTGGGTCTGTCCATCCTCCGTTTGTAGATTTGTAGGTTTGTAGGTTTGTAGTAGCCACCTCTAGTTCGTGAGAAGCGCGCGTTCTGGTATGCAGTAGAAGAAGAAGACGACGTTGACGAGTGAGACTCTAGTGCGTGTTCCCCTGTGTGGCGTTCTTTCTTCTTTACTACGTCTCGTGTTTTCAACGACACCCGAAGACAACATTTCAGAAGTAACGCGCCATGAGGCTCCCTCTTGCCACGCTTTCTCTTTAGCTCGGAGTCGCCAGATGGAAGACAAGGCTGCGGAACGGAGGGCACGGAAGGCGGCGGCAGCGCGCGCTCGCAGACAGAATCCTGAGGTGGAGAGCCCGCGAGGCCAAAGCTGCACGACGACGCCGCGAAGCAGATTCCGCCGTTCGAACCCGCGAAGCCGAAGCTGCTCGACAAGCTGCACGGCTGCGGCGAGAAGACCCCGCCGTTCGAGCCCGCGAGGCCGAAGCTGCTCGACAAGCTGCACGGCTGCGGCGAGAAGCCCCGCCGTTCGAGCCCGCGAGGCCGAAGCTGCTCGACAAGCTGCACGGCTGCGGCGCGAAGACCCCGCCGTTCGAGCCCGCGAGGCCGAATCTTCTCGACAAGCTGCACCGCTGCGGCGCGAAGACCCCGCCGTTAGAGCCCGCGAGGCCGAAGCTGCACGGCTGCGGCGCGAATCGGATCTTCAAAATGTGAAGGACCGTGAAGCGGCGAGAAAGCGCGCGTACCGGCAGGCCGAGCCCGAAGGCGCCGGCGCGCGCTTCCAGCGGGACTTCATCGATCACAGTTTCGGCCATAGTTGCGGTGTGTGCGACAGATTGTGGTGCTCAAACCAACTAGTCACAATATCTTCCATCAAGAAGGACCACGCTCGCGCCAATGCCATCGCCGTGCTGCAGCGCGAGTTCGCTTCGCCCCACTCATCATCTTCACCACGTGGATATGCTGTGATTCTTTTGATGTGAAGCATCTTATAGCGGAGTTCAATCCGGTGGTGGTGGTGGTGGTGTGCGGCGTGACCACCCTTACTGCGCATGCGCAGACCCTCTCCACTTCCCCTCTCTCTCCTCCCCTCCCCCCTTTCCCTTTCACCTCCCTTTTTCCCTCTCTCCACATCACCTCTCCCCCTTCCCTCTCTCTCCCCCTCTCATTACCCCCTCTCCACTTCCCCTCTCCTCTCCCTTTCCTTTTCCCCTTCCCCTCTCCTTTCCCCCTCTCCACTTCCCCTCCTCTCTTCCCTTTCCCATTCGCCTCCCCCTCTCCTTTCCCCCTCTCCACTTCCCCTCTCCCCTTTCCCCCTCACCACTCCACCTCTGAAACGCGGGCTCTACATGCCGAAACACTGCTTCGCATCGCCTCATGGTCCCCTTTAGCGGGAGATGGTGTGATTTTTTTCCTGTCTTTGTTGCCTAAATTATTTTTGCTTTAGAAGAAGAGATACTTGGGCGAGTTTGTAAGGATCCGTGGTGGTACTTGAATCCCCCAGGTGCCCCCCTATTCACACGTCCCGCGTCACTGTTTAGAATGCGGGCGCCACCCGACCTCAACAAAACCACCGTTCTCCCCCGGCACCGAAACAACAAAACGAGGGAAACAGTTGAAGCTTTCCATGTCCACAGGAATGCTCCCACGTGTGTCAGTCAACCGTCATTAACCTTCAAAACAGCCCCGCCACGGTGGTCTAGTGGTTATGGCACTCGACTGCTGACCCGAAGGTCGCGGGATCGAATCCCGGCCGCGGCGGCTGCATTTTCGATGGAGGCGAAAATGTTTGAGGCCCGTGTACTTAGATTTAGGTGCACGTTAAAGAACCCCAGGTGGTCGAAATTTCCGGAGCCCTCCACTACGGCGTCTCTCATAATCATATGGTGGTTTTGGGACGTTAAACCCCAGATATTATTATTAACCTTCAAAACAATGCAGTGGCATACATCGATAAGTCTTCGGCGATGGCAATAGATCAGCGGCTGCAACGTGCACGCCTGACATGACCTGTGCGCTTTTTCACCATAGTGCCACGTGCGTTTCTTCTGCTGTATTCTGTTGTTGCCCACAAAGACTGCCAGCAACGCTCAGGTGGTGGTGGAGGCGCTGGGTGTGAGCGACCATCACGCCTTGTGTTGGCTAGCTAACTTGAAGGACCCTTCAGGTCGCCTCGCGCGGTGGAGCCTAAGTCTTCAAGAATTCGACATTACCGTTGTGTACAAGTCCGGAAGGAAACACTCCGACGCCGACTGCTTGTCTCGTGCCCCCGTCGACCCACCACCGCCCGACGACCAGGATGATGACAGTTTCTTGGGAGCCATAAGTACCGACGACTTCGCCGAACGACAGCGAGCCGACCCGGAACTGAATGTTCTAGTGGAATACCTGGAGGGCAGGACCATCGTTGTCCCAAAAGTATTCAGGCGAGAATTGGCATCATTTTCCTTGAAAAACAACGTCCTCGTAAAGAAGAACTTCTCTCCGGCCCGAGCCAGCTACCTTATCGCAGTACCTTCGGGACTGCGACCAGAAATTCTGCATGCCCTGCACGACGACCCGACGGCTGGACACCTCGGACTTTCCCGTACGCTCGCACGAGTACAGGAAAAGTACTACTGGCCACGCCTTGCCGCCGACGTCACTCGCTACGTAAGGACGTGCCGAGACTGTCAGCGACGGAAGACACCGCCCACAAGACCAGCACGCTTTCTTCAGCCGATCGAGCCTCCTCGGCGACCATTCCAGCAGATCGTGATGGACCTCCTGGGGCCATTCCCAACGTCGACTTGCGGAAATAAATGGATCGTCGTGGCTACCGACTCCCTGACCCGCTACGCCAAAACAAAAGCCCTGCCCAAAGGCAGTGCCGCTGAGGTAGCCAAGTTCTTCGTTGAGAGCATCGTCCTTTGACACGGCGCCCCAGAGGTTCTCATCACCGACAGAGGCACGGCGTTTACGGCTGACCTAACTCAGGCGATCTTGGAATACAGCCACACAAGCCACCGCCGGACCACCGCGTACCACCCACAGACCAACGGCCTGACCGAGCGTCTCAATAAGACCATCGCCGACATGCTGGTCATGTACGTCGACGTCGAACACAAGACGTGGGACGCTATCCTTCCGGACGTGACCTTCGGTGTACAACACGGCCGTACAAGAAACGACGCAGATGACGCCATACAAGTTGGTCTACGGACGCAGCCCGGCAACGACGCTCGACGCCATGTTACCAAACGTTACCGACGAGGAAAACATCGACGTGACCACCTACCTACAGCGCGCCGAAGAAGCACGACAGCGCGCCCGCCTACGGATCAAGAACCAGCAGACGACTGACAGCCGCCGCTACAACCTTCGACGACGCCACATGGAACACCAACCCGGTGACCGTGTATGGGTATGGACGCCAATACGCCGATGGGGACTTAGTGAGAAGCTTCTTCGACAGTACTTTGGACCGTACAGGTTACTTCGACGCCTCGGCGCACTCGACTACGAGGTTGTCCCTGACGGCATTACGAACTCTCAGCGGCGCCGTGCGCGACCTGAAGTCGTCCATGTCGTACGCCTCAAGCCATATTACGCGCGTTAGTTAATCTGAGGACTGTACTTTTGCTTTATTATTGTACTTTCTTGCTTGTGCTTATTGTTTATTGTACTATCCTGCTTGTGCTTATTGTTTATTGTACTTTCTTGCTTTATTGAGTTATTTATTGTTGCATGCATTGGCCAACCCCCCCCCCCCCGCCGTTCTCTTTTAGGCATCGGACGATGCTTTTTTAGAGGGGGGCATTGCCACGTGCGTTTCATCTGCTGTATTCTGTTTTAGCCCACAAAGACTGTCAGCAACACACAGCGCAAACCGCGCCTCATTGATCGAGAAGCTTCGCGATTATTGTAGATCATTTTGTTAAGATTGCGCGCAAGACGCGAAAACTCGTGTTTATTCTAGAGATTGCGCAACAACCAGCGATATCGCTGGAAAGTTCGATAGCGCCTGTATAAAAGCCGACGCGCTTCACCGCTTGTCAGTTGATCGACGGTCGACGCTCTGTTCGCCGTTATCAGTTTATTGCTGTAGTTTGGCTTTCAGTTTCCCGGCCACAAGTTCAGCCAAATAAACAGTTTCATCTCGAACGTGCTGACTGCTGTCTTCGTCGACGTCACGACCACGTGACAATAGTTTAGTGACCTTCTTGCGCCAAAAGAGATTTTGTTTTTGTTACGGTTTTTGTCTTTTGGTGATAGTTGTTTATCTTTTGTTAGTTTAGTTGTTGTGCACGCATCCGTTTCGCTGTTGCTTTTGCCTTTTGATGTACGATAAAACCTAGCTGGTTTATGAAAATAATCTTTCGTTTGAAGTGAGCGCTCGTCTTGCCTAGTTCTCCTTTCTTGTGTATCTTGTTCGTTTTGCGCTTCCAAGTTCCATCATGGATTTTAGATGCGAAGTATCTTAAGGCCGAGCTCAATCCGGTGGTGTGCGGCGTGACCACCCTTACTGCGCATGCGCATACCCTCTCCACACACCTCCTCTCCACTCACCCTCTCCACTATCCCTCTCCCCTTCCCCTCTCCACTTTCCCTCTCCCCTTCCCCTCTTCTCCTCCCCCCTCCACTTTCCCTCTCCCCCTCCCCTCTCCACTTTCCCTCTCCCCTCCCCTCTCCACTTTCCCTCTCCACTTCCCCTCTCCCCTCCCCCTTTCCACTCTTCCTCTGAAACGCGGGCTAGACATGCCGAAATTCTCTCCTGCGCCACGCCGCGATGAGCTCGAGCGCATGCGCGGCCCCTCCCCTTCTCTCTCCTCTCCTACGCTGCCCCCCTCTCGCCCGCCTGTCGACCGCGTTCCCCGCTCGCCCTGTGAGAATTAACGGCCAGGCTAGATGGAAGATACGACGCGCGTAGCGTCCCTCTTCGCGTTCCACGACGCGAGGTCGGTAGCATGCCCAATGAACGCCAACGGAACGCGATCGTGCAAGTGCTCCGGCTTCGCATCGCCTCATGGTCCCCTTTAGCGGGAGATGGTGTAATTTTTTTCCTTCACTCCCCATCTAGGTCACACAGCATCTTCCTAGTGCCACATAGTCCCATTTCTACCCTACAGCCTCTGTATTAATTGCTGCAGTCTCTTTCCCACTGATGGTCGATGTGTTGCTGTCCTGGTTTGTACCTGCAATAATTTTTGGCTTAACTGTATTCCGAAACCATAAGATGACGTGGAATCTCTAGAAAGGGCGACTCGCACGTGTTTAGGAAACACACCTTCTAAGCTATAGCGCCCATTCCAGGAGCATGAGAGTATAGCTACAGGAATGACTGTTACTAGGTTGCCTAACAGTGTACTTACTTATTTATTCCTTTATTTGTTCAGCTACTTATTCATTACTGCTTAATTCAGTTGCACTAAGCAACACATTGTACAGTGTTCGTGCGCCTCACATACAGTACAACCGGCAACAGAAGGGAGAGGAAAGAAAGAAGGGTGGCCTACGAGGGACCCATGGCTGTGACTTAACGATGAAACTGTAATTACCATTTAGCAGTAAGTAACAACGTCTACAGCGAAAGCCTTTCTCCTTTTCACGGTGTCAAGGTTTGGAACCAAGTGCTATTGCAATAAGAACTGCAAAGATGTTCAAATGACCTTGTAAGCTGTTTTAGAGAAATCATGAAAACACGTCCGAGTCACCTATACCGGAATGCTTGGATGGAAATGTATCATTTATTTTTTCGCTTGAATGCTCATGACCGATTAGTAAGTGCATTATTAATGAGTCATAAGTTACCTATGTCACGTTGCTTTTTGTATTGTTTACATTTGTTTTTCTTCATGTGAGCTGACTGTGGACCGAGTTTGTCTTGAACTGACAATTAGCATTTTGGCTATCGGTTCAAATACGATGCATACATTTTCTTGTTTTAAATTAGTGCTCATTGATTGATTGATTGATTGATTGATTGATTGATTGATTGATTGATTGATTGATTGATTGATTGATTGATTGATTGATTGATTGATTGATCTGTAACGCGGCGAAAGGAGGGGGATGTTGAAAGATGAGAGCAGGGAGAGAAAGAAAGACCACATTAGAATCATTCAATATATTGCCGCCGTCTGTCACTGTACACTATCACATGTCTATCACAACGAACACCCATTCACGCTACAGTCACTAGTGCATGACTGTTGTCGACATACCCTGCACAATGTCTTCGTCACCCTCAGTTGCGATGAATTACAATGTCGATGCTAGAAATGATCAGCTTCGCTGTTGAAACTAAACGTTATGGGTTGACTGATGTTCGAAGAACTTCGCTGTACCAGCTTTCGTTAGACATGTTGAAATTGGATAGAATGCTAAGGTCAAAGAGAAAGAAGCAAGCAACATTGATGCGTCTGTATCAAAACTATGGCAGAACTGTCGTGTTACGAATATGAAGAACTTCCGCATAACTTCGTATACGGTAGGTACCGCCTTCTTTGCTTTCTCTCTCATTCTCTCTTCAGCATATATCACGTGATTGTGAACTGCAAGGTATACTAGAGAGAGAGGGAGAGGGAGATACAAATAACGTAGTGTCTTATGACGGCAATGAGAGATGAGATGGGTGAAACTACGCGCACAAGACGGCTACTCTTCTAGTATAGCAAAACCTGGTGCCCTTGATCCTCATATTTCTCACCTCCCTCAGTTGCGCTCTCAGAGGCCGCAGGTGCACTTTTGGTGGCCGCGGTTGCTCTCTCAGCGACCGTGGTTGCTTTCTCAGCGACCGTGGTTGCTCTGTCAGCGACCGTGGTTGCTCTCTCAGCGACCGTGGTTGCTCTCTCAGCGACCGTGGTTGCTCTCTCAGCGACCGTGGTGCCTCTCCCCGCCGTCGGTATGGGCCTTTCCCGTTCCGTATTGGTGCCTGGTAATTTTTCAGTTATGAGGCATTACGAAGACTTAAGCAGGCGTTGCACTGTTATAACTCAAGAAGGCGAAAGCCTGATTGCCCTTATGTAGGAAAAATGAGCCGCAGCACGCAATTACATGTTTTTCATTAATTCGACTCTTTGATTTGGACACCACCAGTTACTATGCCTAAGGGCAGGCTTTCGAAATAAATAAAAAAGTAATGCCTCATGCGAGCACTTTTGTCTTTCTCCATTTCAAAGGTATTCAAGGTTTAGCGAAGTAACCACTACACGTCATGAGGCAGCACGCGCAGCTACATAGCGGCACACTGTGTTCTTTCTTGAGTTTTCGACAAGACAGCTCGACCTGTGCAGTGCAAAGACAACAACTTGAACATTGCTACGTCGCGTCATCTTATTCAAGTTGTGTGAAACCCGGTTGAAAACCAAAGCCAGAGCGCAGAGAAAGAGCAGTATGCTATAAGAATAAGCGCAAAGCACGTGACGTGCAATACAGGTGTCATCAACCGTATCCCTATGGCACGTGGAGAAAGCTACGTAGGACATATTTGTAGATCACTGAATGATGGGCTACGCGAACACAAGTACAAAGTATCAAGGCACAACCTGATGGTTTCCGAGCCATTCACCTGAAGAAGTGCGCATGCCGGTCCCTCCTGAGTGAAACGGTAATCCTGAGGAAGACCTCTAACTACAGGACGAGTCTAATCCTCGAAGCTGATTTCATTGACATTTATGATGAACATCCACCATATCGCATCAGCAAACTTTCCTCCACATTGTCAGCAAATGAAATGCAAATCTTGCGTTTGACCTAAACATTTATAACGAATCATGTTTCTTTATTTTTGATACATATTTTTTCTTGTTATTTCCTTCTGTTTTTATTTAGATTGTCTATATACATGAGCACGTGTTCTTTGACGCACCTAGTGTAGGGTATATGCACAGCTGATCCTGAAAATAATCTTGGTGAAAGTTAGCTATGATTAAACTTGTTTCGCTCGTTTGGCCCCGTCCTGAGTAACCTATACTATTTA
The DNA here is from genome assembly GCF_013339695.2 of Rhipicephalus sanguineus. Lineage (NCBI taxonomy): Eukaryota > Metazoa > Arthropoda > Arachnida > Ixodida > Ixodidae > Rhipicephalus > Rhipicephalus sanguineus. The sequence goes on from NC_051179.1 coordinate 150,982,406, forward strand.
AAGATACGATGAATCCCCAAAAAGCCCGGTGTACAACGTCAGGGAAACCTACGCCTTAGTGTTCTACCATTTGCAGCGAATAAACGCGAAATATAAATTGCTGCCTTCGCAAATTGTTATAGTCCTTACAACGACTCTGCAAAAGCCCTTCTTGCAAATTGGGGGTGTATTCCAAGGCGGTTATCAATACACCAATTTTTTTTCTGTTTAAATGTCTCAACGCGAGCAGTTTTGATAAATATGACAAGGTTTAAGTGTTTAAGTACAACTGAGTTGTGTAGCGTTGTAAATTTTTTATTCCCTTCAAGAACGTCCCAAAATTATTAACTTATTGTAATAAGAATAATGATCTAAATAAATACCTGCTCCCTGCATTCCATACATCTTACGTTTTCTTTTTCTTCAGTTTTAGTACAACGGCGTCTACACTTTTTTGATGATAATAATAATACTGCTACCACCGCCGTCTGCTGAGTCTGTGACCTCATGAACAGTTCCGGGAGTCACAGAGACTCGACTACTGTAGCTGTGCTTATTCAAATCTATTCAGAGACGTTCTCACGTCATCAAATGTATAGCTCTAGTGAGTCGTTGCGAGCAGCCTGTCCGAATTTCGAGAATGCACATTCATCATCAATGTATTTTCTTCATTTGAACAGATATAATTGCCACTTAACTAATAACATCCTATTTACATTATATATACAGTATAATGGGCGACACAAATAAATATATATTTTACTGGAAACATACATGCAGAACCAAAGCACTGATTTAGAAGGCGGAAAGCTAAAGTTTTACCGTGGAAAGAATTAGGAAGCCACAACGGTGGTCCCGAGGTTAGGTGCTTGACTGCTGGTACGAAGGTCCCAGGATCGAATCCCGGCCGCGGTGGCCGCATTTTGCTTGAGACAAAATTCTAGAGACCCGTGTACTTAGATTTAGGTGCACGTTAAAGAACAACAGATGGTCCAAATTACTGGAGCCCTCCGCTATGGCCTCCCTCATTATCATATCATGGTTTTGGGACGTAAAACGCGTAAAACCCCAACACTTATTGTTAGAATTAGAAAGCAAGCGGCACATAACGTCAAAAAGAAATTAAACTAGTAAAATTTCAACAGAGAACATGAAATCCCGTTTTGTGGACCAAATACAAGCGTCGGAAAAGTTAAATTTAACGTCAACGTGCGAACACGAGAGCCAAACGCATTAGGGGCGCGTGTAGGCCGTGGTCACCGTCGAAGTATACATCACACAGTCGCAACAACTCAATCCAGAGAGCCGTTGGTGACGACACTGACGAATCCTGCTTGCTAAAGTAGCACGCTAGACATGCTGCCTGTTGCACCAGCTAAGGGCTATTCTAGCCTATACTTACCTGGCGTTGTAATTTTGTCATTGTCAACAACATCATGTGGCTTCTTCCTCGAGGGTTTGCCGATAACGCAGTAGCCGCCCTTGCATCGGCCCCGCCGTTTACGTTTCTGCAAATAATAGCGAAAAGAGAGCACGCACACAAATCAGCTTACTAGTATTATTCTCGGCTTTTATGTTCCCAAACCAACGACATGCTCGTGAGTCGCGCCGTACAGGCAACTCCAGAATGATCTTGACCGCCCGGGGTTCTTAAATGTGCACCTAAATCTGAGTACGCGGGTGTTCCTGCAGTACTCCACCATCCAAATGCGGCCTCCGTGACCCCGAATTGAACCCGCGTCTTTGAGCTTAGAAGCACGACACATTAGCCGCTATACCGCGGCAGGTGAGGAAGGAAGGAAGGAAGGAAGGAAGGAAGGAAGGAAGGAAGGAAGGAAGGAAGGAAGGAAGGAAGGAAGGAAGGAAGGAAGGAAGGAAGGAAGGAAACAGAAAGGACGGAGGCAGGGAGGTTAACCAGAAAAGCTTCTGGTAGGCTATCCTACACTGGGGGACTGGGGAAGGGATGTAGAAAGATGAACGAGACATGCGAGAAGCTAGCATAAATGGCGAAGCTAGCATAACTACAGATGGGCAGATCGTCGCTCTGGCTCTCTCTCAGCTTGTTAGCCGCCGTGGTGGTACTGTGGTTACGGTGTTCGGCTGCTGACCCGAAGCACGCGGGTTCGATCCCGGCCGCGGTGGTCGCACTGCGATGAAGGCGAAATACTTAATGGAGGCCCGTGTTCTCAGGCTTAGCTACACGTTAAAGATTTAACCCATGGTGGTCGACATTTCCGGAGCCCTGCACTACGGCGTGCCACATAATCATATCGTGGTTCTGGAACGTAGAACTCCAGCAGTTATTACTATTATCTCTCAGCTTTTTCTCTGCCAGAGTTACCCGTGGTTCAATTCACGTGGTACATTGGGCGCAGTGGCTCCTCAAAACCAATCCCCCGAGGCATCGACAGAGTTCAAGCTTGCCATGACTGTTTTACTACTGCGTGACGTGAGACCACGACGCATTCAACTGGGCTGGTTGATTAGCAAAAGTGCACAGGGACAGGAGAGAGGAACATGACCCTTGTTATGTTCCGTCGCTCTGCGCTGTTTCCAGCTTCCACGCAAGCCTAACGGCCACTGGCATTCCTTCCAGTGTGAAATGGACAATATTAGCCCGGTGATATATAAAGATTTAAAGGCCTCCGAGGAGTCGGTAATGTGCAACAGTACATAGATAAGCGATATTATAGGCTTTAAGATCGGGAATTGAAGGGTGGCATAAAGATCTATCATGACTTCAATGAAAGTCAGACACATTTTATATTTATTCAAATGACAAGCCTACCACCCCTCCCATGCAAAGAGGAAGCATCCAGATTTAATTTTATGTCACCTATCAAATTCAGGACCACTGCTCCTGAATTATGCGTTTCGGGGACGCGAATAGGAGTTAGCATAGCACTGAGCATTGCGGTGTACCCCTGCTTCCAAGCTCTCTGTTTTCTGATTTGACCTCACTAAACGTGATTTGCGCTAGTCGGTCTGAAAGGAAGTTTTTGATGTATGCGTAGGTCCCTTGTACTAACCCAAGTTATTGCAGATTCTCTAAGATACAGTTATGGGTGCTGTCGTCGAAAGCTTTTGTGAGGTCAAGTCCTAGTACGGCCTTGTTATCGGCTGCCTTTGACACCACGTCTACTACTTGATAATTGATTTGCAGCATGATATGTTGTGGTGTGGCCTTAAACCGATCATCGTGTGAGGAAAAAGGTCGTTATCATCCACGCATTTAATTATCCGTGTGAGTAGCACGTGTTCCCACACACGACGTTAAAAATATTGGTCTGAGGTTTTGCAGCAGTAGCTTTTTCTTCCCCTGTTTTGGTATCATAACTATTTGCGCTATTTTATGTAGCTGTGGGATGGCGCCTTCTTCCAAGCAATCATTCACATATCTGGTGAGAGCCCCGATGGAGTCGTAATCGAAATTACGCAAGACCTTATAGCTAATTCCATCGGGGCCTGGCGCCGATTAGGTACGGCGAGCCATGAGTTCCACACGAAGCCCTGCTTATATATGATCGGTCTGTCTAGGTCCGAGTTCTCGTGGCCACTATACGGACGCAATTGTTCTTTTGACGCATTGCCTATGTATTGTGTTTGAATTTCTTGTTGTAGATCCACTTCTGTGCCTGAGTATGCCCAAAGGCGGTCCGACAGGGCCTCGCAATAAATAATGATGAGCAATGGGAGACCGTGCTGCTCAGCACAGATCCAGAGGAACAGCTCTGAACAATAAGACGGGCCGAGGACGACACCAGGACCCAAGGGCTCCTGGCTGACGCCTAGGTGTGCGACCCGCACCACCGACACCGCTGTATTCTTATCATAATGTTTCATCATCCGCCTTCCCTTCCTCGTGGACGCGAAATAGCCCAAGGGCGTATATTTAAAAGTGTACAACTCAACAATGAAAGCCACGCAACTAAAAGTGAACAAAAGTAACAATACGACTCGTTGAGCTCGCAATTTATCCGATAGGCCGATCATGGAAACTTCCAACGATTCTACATCGGCAATGGCCGCCGGGCGCGGGGAAAGTGGCCGCATGCTTACTTCAGATTGGAATCGTCTCGGCGAAGCTTCTTCTGAATTTATCGTTAAGCAAGTTCCGCTATATCACAGTTCAGAAAAAGAGCGCGTCCCTCCTTGAGCCTCTCATGAGCAGCAGGGAGAGAATCTGGATACGAAAACACTTACTCGGCACCGTGCGCCGTCCGTTATGTGTCCATAATACCACACGCTACCGTTGGTAGGCGATTTGCACCAGTAGATGCACTCCGATTTTACTGCTGTCACCTGGGAAAGATAAGAGAGCTGTATCAGCATTTAAAATCTTCGATTATATGAAGATGCGAGACAGCTATGGCGACCTATTGATGCGGTCTGAATGCTACTGAGAAAAAAAAAAAGCTGCGATCAATAATTAAAGTATAATCGCGCGCACTGCGAGAAGATCGGAGCATTAGGTTTGGGTGTTTCTGCTGCATCACCGAGGTTATAACAGCAGAAATACACAGCGTCACAGGGCTTATGTGAAGTCAGGGCCTACTGGAAAATTTGAAACATTATTTTGGAGTTGGCAAAGGCAAAACGAATATAACTGAAAACAACCGGTGGCAGTCTACAATAGCAGTATACATGAAAAGAACAGCCGCGAAAGGAACGATCAGCTTTCCCAGAGGATGACAACGGCCACACAGTAGGGTTTCTGGTGCACGTAATCCAAGCATCTAACCCCTAACACCTGTAGTCACATCACTGGGAAACAAAAAGATGGTAGTAATTTGTGCTTTCAGTGAACGTTGAAATTACGAAGCGTCTATCTTCTAAACACTTATTCGCATACTGCAACAAACTATGGTGTCTGTGATCAACACTGCTTACAAGATCGAGAAAAGTTTCAAACCGTATATGCCATCGCTATTTTAAATTTTATTAAAGACCTCGCTATTTTAACTCACTTGGTGCGAATTCTAACTTTGTCCGAGCTGCAATACGTCATTAACTGCATTATGCCAAAATACTTGACAAAATAATGATGGACCCGCCACGATGGTCTAGTGGTTATGGCGCTCGGCTGCGGACCCGAAGGTCGCGGGATCGAATCCCGGCCGCGGCGGCTGCATTTTCGATGGAGGCGAAAATGTTTGAGGCCTTTGTACTTAGATTTAGGTGCACGTTCAAGAACCCCAGGTGGTCGAAATTTCCGGAGCCCTCCACTACGGCGTCCCTCATAATCACATCGTGGTTTTGGGGCGTTAGACCCCAGATATTATTATTATGATTATTATTATTATTATTATTATTATTACAAAATGATGATGACATGTGGTGTTTATTAGAGCAAAGGCCGGTTACGGCCAAACAGCACTAAGCAAAGTGTATTCATATGCAGCTTTTCTGGACACCAGCGGCCTAGTTCGCGTGAACGACACCACGTGGCGTATCGACCTTAAAGAATTCAAAAGTCCCGCCATGACGTATGCAGTGACGCGGCACTAAATAAAAGAGAATCAAAAGAAACAGTACACACGCCCCGAGACTGTCGCTTCACCTCAGTGCGCAGAAAAGAGAGCGCGGTGTGTCGGCGTTATCTCGACGGTGACGACTGGCAATGAATCGGCAGTTTTTCTAGACGTGCCACGCCAAATGTCTGGCCGTTATAGACGCGCCCGCGATGCATTAAGAGAATCGTGCTTTTATTTGTTTGTTTAGTTTCTTGCGCTGCCGTACCGGTGGGATATTGAAGCAGCATGCTGCTTTCCGAGTTTCTTTTTTCAGCTAGCGGGAACCACTATGTTTGAGTACGAACAGGATATTGTGGTTGCATAATAACCAAATTTTCTTTGGTGTACCGCTTAGGTGATGCTCGTTTGCTCCTTGCGTTACCTCAAATTAGAACTGGATAGGTTTGAGAACGCTAGGAATGAGAGTAAAAAAGGAAGTTAAAGATAGTTTTTATTTGTTTTCATTTAGTTCTTATCGAAATGTGGCTGCCACCGCAAGCTTGGCGCCGTCTAAGCGGGTGTACAAAAATGATACAGTCGTTGAAAGATTATCTTGTACACCGGAAAATGTTAACTTGGTTAGTTTTTTTGTTAGGAATGAACGTATAGTAGAACATATACGACTGACGTGTTGTGTAAAAATCTCTAGATCTGCCGTCTATCCCGCTAAAAAAGGCACTTATCTATCCTAATTGCATTTCTTCTCTTTCTTTCTTTTTTTTCTCTTTTTTTCTCACGGTCGACTGACTCATATGCTCGAGGTGATTGTCTTGAATACTGTTGGCGCAGATACACCAATAGGTTACTCTAATGGGCTGGAAGTTCTCCTGAAGCTCTGTTCTGTAGGCGCAGTCTCTTTCAACCTTGCGCTACAGCAAGCACAAAGTCGATCATGAATCACCTACTTGGCCCAATCGTCCACTTTGATCAGCACAAAGAAATTCAGAAGAGCGAATTTTGGCGTTTTTGCGCTGACAACAACGATTGTTAATGCAACATAATATAGTAACTATTCCTATAATCTCTCAAAATCACTTCTTTATTCTGTATCACTCCTGATGTAGAATACAAAATGCATTTGACTTGCTCAACAACGGGTCACAAGACACATCAGTGAAAAGTGAACCCTTTATTTTCCCCTTCTATCGTTTACCCAGCATATGAAAATTTCTTCAGTTGTGAGTGGAGCTCCTTCTGTTGCCACGAAGATGTGCAGACGTTCCAAAGGAAATCTTAAGCTTTCCTTTCCAGGAGGATCGTTTAAGAGAACAATGGTGTTTATGCGCACAGGAATTTTGATTAGTAGTTTTTCGCTCGTAGCAATGACTGAAAAATACCAGTCTTCAGCCAGATAAAGCCTAGCGAAATCTGCTTTTTCGCATAATATCTAGTGCTTTTCAAGCAGTAGTCTTCTTCTTCTGAAAGCCCAACGGAAAATGTCCCATGTCGAATTGAGTGATTACAGCTCCGCTCGAGGGTCTTCAAAACCGGAGCTTTTTTTTGTACTTCATGATGCAAAATATCAGCCGCGTATTGAATCCTGGAATCTTCTGGCTTTACAGGAATGTCAAAGCTGCGAAGACATTCCTGGTTGGGATTCTTTTTTGGCTCAAACGTGTGGGCCCACCTTGAAAGTCCCTTCCACTGTATCGGGTAGTTTTGTCTCTGTTGTAGATAAGGAAATCATAGTAAAATAGATAGTAAGAAATATGTAATTCAATATTAAATTTTACTGCAACATAAAAGTTGCAATAGAAATACGCGCGAAAGCGACTAAGAAAAATTATTAATATTTCAGAAGACACGATAACTGGCATGTAGCCTCGACTTTAATAATAAGGATATCTGCACACAGGTGTGAAGTCTGGTTAATGCGCATCGATAGCACAGTGCTATCATAGATGCACGCATTTTAAAAACAGACATGGTACTCCCTCTCAGCTTTGTCTGAGTGGAAATAGGTCGAAGAGTTGAATTCCTGTCAATCTGATAACATGTTATTTTTTTTCTTAGATTAGGCCCTAAATCTGCCCTAAATGGTGGCTCTGCGCTGTACAGCGCACACGTGTGCTGTACAGCGCAGAGTTACCATTTAGGGCAGATTTTGTAGTGACGCGGAAATTACCTCCTTGATAGTGAGAAAGTTCAAATATGTATACACAATAACCTCCTCAATATTTACTTATGGACAAATATTTGGGATCGTGGAACATGAGGTGAGCATGAGTGAGGTCACGCCTTTTTAGAGTAAATACTTACTCTATCACTATATATATTCGCGATGTGCTTTCTTACAGTGAATTACAGTGACATAAACGAGCTTTTTTTTTCAACATATGATTAGGATTTGTATTGTTGAATTGCGCTTTGAAAGTCACAACGGCATGTCGCGTTGCCTGACGGGCAAGCCTTCATAGTGCACGAATGAGATGTGCAGAATGCTGCACGCAGTGCGCTGCTATTTACTAAAGAAAAAAATGCGTTTAAAAATAATCCGCACGTTATCAGGCATTCTCGATTTATTCTGTGCTTATAAAAGAGTAAAATGAGTTGACGTTGAGAGGTGGAGTTGCCTTCGCGACTACTAGTGAACGCTTGTCGAGCAACGGCGCATGCACGCTGCGCTTTCTACATTAAATGAACTTCCAGGTAGCACACGTCAAAAACCGGAAAAAATGCATTCCATACCGTTGGGGCTGTGGCATGGGCTTCGCAAGACACTGACCTACGTAGGCGGTGTCACGGCTGAAACGTTAGTAAAGGCATCTTTTCTTTTTTTAGTGAGTACTACCCGCAAGGCATTCTCTACACACACACACACACGCACACATTATATATGTATATATATATATATATATATATATATATATATATATATATATATATATATATATATATATATATATATATATATATATATATAGTAGTGGGAAAAGAATCACGCGGACCCCGATAGAATACTAAATAAAGAAAGCAGCTACGACTTTCGTTGGTTTGGCGCTGTATATTTTCACTAACGTTTCGTCTGGTGGACCAGACGAAACGTTAGTGGAAATATACAGTGCCAAACCAACGAAAGTCGTAGCTTCTTTCTTCATTTATTATATATATATATATATATATATATATATATATATATATATATATATATATATATATATATATATATATATATATATATATATATATATATATATATATAGTGCATTACCGATCGCGTTAGTCATAAACCTGAGGCGAACAAGCAAGACGAGCTTGATCTGTTCATTTGTTTGATGAACCGTAATTAGGCTTGGCTCGGGAACGCAGTGCGGAGGGCAATCTAGTGAGCGTCGAATACTTGGCTCATTGAATCGGTAAGCAGAACTGTAAAGCGAAAAGCGCTTGTTAGTTTTGAAGTCTTCTTCCTCGCTGTTTTCATTCACTCTGTTGTACATTGCTGCTAACATGGGTACCTGTTAAGGGAAAGTCATCAGTAAAGACAACATGCATGTGTCCATGCCTGGACTTCCCTCTTAGTTACTCCCTCTTATTACTCTTTCAACGGCGTGAAGTGGCGTTGCGGCAACAAAGGCAGTGTGTAATCGGCTAATATTCCCTATGAAATTACCTATGCTTTTCAAGAAAGCAGCGTACACTAAAGAACGTGTTGAAAGGGTGTCGTTTCGCCTCACAAAAACAGTCCTGATATCGTGCATGCCTCTCGATTGCATTATCGCCGCGCGCCCGGGACTTCCAGGTAGAGCACTGCACGGGCTCGGGCCTACCCGAAAACCCGGGCCCGGCCCGGCCCGTGGGCCGGGCCGGGCCGGGTAAAGCAGTTCTCACGGCGGGCCCGGGCCGGGCTCGGGCTTGAAGCTCCGGGCTTAGGGCAGGGCCCGGGTTTGAGGTGGCGGGCTAGGGTCGGGCCGGGCTTGGACATTGCTGGGTTCTTAAATGGACACTATAATGAAGCACTGAAGCGGTTTAGACTGATAAAGTGAAGTCTAAGAACTCGAATGTCATTCATTTCACGATCATACGTTTATTATCAGACGAGAAAATCAAGTTCAGAATTCCATTTTTTAAATTTCGCGCCGAAATCTCGGAGCGTGACGCCACGGATTTCAAACTGTATTTGCCGTATTTGGGGACATTGGCTCTATAAAATTTCCTGAAACTTGGTATGTTAAGTCTATGGCCCCATCAGAGGTCAATGTACTTCATTTTTAGTGATTAGGAACTACGTAGGCCCCATTAGACGCCGTCAGAATCGAAGATGTCACAATGTCTGCTGCGCGAACTTAAAGGGGCGTCGCCACCCGCATTTACCTTTTTGCGCGTTTTCTGACTTACCAAGAGTCTCTTCCCGGCGAGCGTGGTGATTTAGGAATTGCTGAAGAGTAATTTACTGATAATATAGAAATTGTTTTTCTTTCTAGTGCCCCTTCATGTTTGTTCCACATACGTTGTGCATATATACATATATGTTTAACATTTTCTCTCGAAAAAAAAAAGCTTTTTTTATGTGGGGCAAGCTATTTAGAGAAATTTTATTAGAGAGTTATTCTGTGCTTTAATTGCATTCGTTAAGATTTTATATCCCAAATGTTATTCTGTAATCGCAGTAATACATGTAATAAATATGTACGTGTAACTTATCGCAAGACCGATCATAGAGCTCCAAAGCGAGGAAACGTTTTTGAAGTTTCCAGCCCTCCACTAAAACGAAAGGACTGCACGGTGACCCGTTACATAGAATTCCTATACAGAGACATTCTTTTTCCGTGGCTTCGTCATGGTCCCCAGTGGTCATGTGACGCGAGATGGACGTGCACAGCCTGCTTGGTGCGCCCAATTTGTTAACATTTGAACTTTCGCCTCTTTCCGCTATATCAGGGGTCTCAAACCCATCTCAGCTAACGGACCGCATTTACCAAAATTTACTCCCGTAAGGGCCAGGACAGGAACGGAGCTTAAAGCGCGGGGGGGGGGGGGGGGGGGGGGGAGGGGCTAGGTCGTAGCAAATGTCAGCTAACGTTGCCATTTAAAAGAAGAGCTTTCCCATATGTCACATATGGGTCGTTTCTGAAGGGTATTTGACGGCAGGATTCCAACATATCGATACCTATCTTCAACATGACTAAAATCAGGACGCGGATTTTGAAATATAGAGTTTTGTTTCACGGTTAGGTATAGTGTGAGAGCTACATGACACTGCCACAACACCGTTGGAATGTGCAGGAATAGCATAGGTTCAAACAGCATAAGGCGCTTGACGAAATATCAGGCTTGAAAAAAGACTATCACGAATTCCGTGCCGGGCGATGTCCCTTTACCTTCGAACCACATGCATTCAATGAATAAGCGTCGAGAAGCTTATTCACGCCTTTATTACCAAACTGTAACGAACACCAAAAATAGATCGAAATCGCTTCGTCCACCTCCTGCCCGTCCTACCCGCGTAGTGCAGTGGTCACCTTCTACCAGTACAACATCGTTAGGAAGGCATAAAGCATTATGATATGGAAGAAAAGAAGAGCGCGGTGCAAGCCGTGCATAACATACGCTGCTGCAAACTGCAAGCAGAAGCCCTCAAAAAGGAGTTTTATAGGTGACACTGAAGAGTGTCACGACGTTCGGGAACGATCGAAATGAGATAAGCTGCACAGCTACATTCATTCTGCAGAGGTCCACAAAGACATCCTGAATTTGCTCCATTAGTGGAAGTTAAGAACAACGACTGCCGACGCTTTCACATTTCGCAAGGCAGATGTGCACCCCTGCCGCTAGCGCATGCAGTGCGAGAAACTTTAGCGTGGCAGGATATATAATACAATAGTGTATGGCGTGCTTAAAGCCGGAATATCTAGATAATTTGAATTTTCCCACAATAACACGTGAAGAAATAAACTATAAAGTATGCCACAAAAGACTTATGGACTGTATGTAGTAGCCGTGGTGACATATGAAATATATATGATATATGAAAAGAATGCTACCAGAAATACATTTTTCGTCCTTTCGGCTGCCTATACGTATTTCTAAAAGTACACGTGGTGCACACAGTTCGTTATAATTTTTATCTAGGTTAGTGTACATACAGCAAGGTAATAAACTTGGCTTTCTTCGTCCATCTTGCTTTGGCAAGGTACTATCATGCTGAAGACGTGTTACATATCCAGAAGGGCGCATGATTGGCTTTGTCGTTAGAGCATGTTTTAAGTTTCAGTAAAGAGCGCAATGTGAGCGTTCTGTTCTCTGTCTCCTCTGTTTTTATTGCACTTCCTATCGAAACTGAACTCATGCTGCAAATCACTTTCCTTGCTTCAATATCTGCTACAAAGCGCTCTTGATGATCCCCATTGCATTTGCAAAAAAAAAAAAAAAAAGAAAGTTATAGTATACCATTGCCGAACAGATGTTCATTGTACCCAGTATGTCCACTCAACTATTTCCTCCGTGAGCCCCTTATTACACGAAATTACCGTAGGTTAAAGTAGAATTGTTAGCGAAATATTCGCCAACAAAGCGTACATATTTGCTACTTAAAACACTTTGCTGTAGATTCTATGCTCTGGCAACAACACCACCTATATTATTGGCTCGGGCCTCTGTCGGGCCTGATCTGCCGTCGGGCCGGGCCGGGCCGGGTAGGCGAAATTTTTTCTCGGGTTCGGGCCGGTCACGGGCCGCGTATTGAATCACCGGGCCGGGCTCGGGCGGGTAAACTTGAACGAGTTCCGGGCCCGGGCCGGGCCCGGGCCGAAAATCACGGCCCGTGCAGTGCTCTACTTCCAGGTCACAAATCGCATGCACGTTATGAGCGTGAGACAGCATTCTTCATAGGAAAGTGGCGAGTGCCGAGAATTCAAGAAAGGAAACGCAAGCCAGCAGCAAAGCAGCCGGTTGAAGATCTCTCCGTCGTTGCTATGGCAACGGCGCGCCCGGCCGCGCTCGCTTCCGAGTCTGCTTGCCTACCGTTTCGCCGTCTGTTCCGTGCACACCGCTCCCCGCCGCCGGCCTGCGCTAGTCAGCGAGGGGGGGGGGGGTGTTGGGTAAAGGGAGGGGGCACTTGCTGAAGGCCTTGACAATTTGAGAGAAACACCTATTCTCATTATTCTTGTCGGTAAAACACTGCCTCCATCAAACTTTTGGGAGGAGAGGCGGGCCCTTGACACATACCCCCTAGCTAGGGGCCTGGCATCTGGACTCCTAGGTGGCCCCGGTCGGTCTACGAAACTTCTTCCGAAGTACCACGGCCCGCACCGTGTGGTCTAGCATGCCTCGTACTTCATCATATACGCCGTCAAGTCGCTTGAGACTTATTGTAATCAAACAATGTCGAGGCATGAGATTGTGCATATGGACCTGCGAAAGCCTCACTGTCACTGTGCAGCTGTCCGTAAATAGCCAGGATGGCTCTTTTTTGGAGGGGAAGTAAATGTAATGCAAAAGAGCAGCACTACTTGCAGAAGCAGAGAACGCTGCTCCCGTAGAAAAAAGGCGACGATTCAACAATACAAGCTTTGCGTTGGTTCTACTATTACTGGTTACGTTTCTGCGTTGTCTCTAATAGTAGAGTACTTCTTTAAAACGGTTCATTATATTACAAATGGCTGCCCTCATGCTTGCCTTGGTTTCGTTTTGTATTGCCTTCTTATGATTGAGGCTAACTAAAATCTGGGTTCCTTTTCTTCGTTATTAAGTAATGGGTTGTGTGGTAATAAAAATAAAACATTAGAAGTTTACTTGCTCCATTTCCAAAAGCGAAACCGAAACTGCAGCAAATATCTTGGTTGCAATGCTCGAGCGAAAAAAACAAGCAATTAAATCTTCAACAGCGTTGTACTAGTAATAATAATTGCTGGAGTTCTACGTGCCCAAACCATAATATGTTTATGAGGCATGCCGTAGAGGAGGGCTGCGAAAATTTCGACCACTTCAGGTGCGTAACGTGTATCTAAAACCAAGTACACGAGCCTCTAGCATTTTCGCCTTGTTCAAAAATGCTGGAGCGGCCGTCAAACCTATGCCCTTTGGGTCAGCAGCCGAGCACCGTAACCGCTGTACCACCGCGGCAAACATAAGCAATTCTGAGAGAGACAAAAAAAAAGAAAAAAACCACATTGGGATTCGAACCAAGGCCCCAGCGATTGCGCGCAAACAGCCAGCACGGATGATCAACCCATTCAGCCACAGCGCGCGGCGGCTAGCCCGTGATACGATAGCTATTATAAAGATACTACGGTCAAACTCTCCTTGCAACGCTCCTTGCAAGTGTCCCCACCTTCCAAAGAGCAGGAACGGAATGCAAAAGTGAAAACAGCTGCTTTCTGTTTGCAAAAATGCGTTGTAGACCATAATTCGATGTTTCACAGCGCAAGGACCGAGGACGACATTGGAAAACACACACAGCGCTGAACTTAACATGCAATGACTATATTTTCAAACTTACAGCAATATATATGCGCTCTTCACCAGGAAAGAAAAAAGAATAGAGCAAATGAAGCATACAAAAAATTCCAGAAAAAATCGTAGAAGCCCAAACAATTTTGAAACGTGATAAAAAGTGCACCAGTGCAGCTTCGCTTGCTCTTTCGAGCAACGAAAGTGAATTTCTCGTGATCGTAAAATATATGTGATATCGATGACGGATTGTTGTTTCCTGCGACTACAATTTTTTGTACACCAGGCCTGCAATTGTCGCGTGACCAAAATCACGTAACATCGCACATCTACTTATGTGACTACAATCACGTAACAACTAGCCACGTGACTAAAAATCACGTAAAATGAAGTAATTAGTCTCGCCACTAAAATCCCGTAACGTCACGTAACTATTGACGTGACGTGTTGGCGCCAAAAACTTCGGAACAACCGGGTAGCGCGGGGCAACCTCAGCGTCCGCACTGGACTCTAAAAAGATGTACTTTCTCTCTCACGTGACTAAAATCCCATCACGTAACTACTAGTGACGCGACATTTCGCGTGCGTAGTATGGGGAACCGAAGTACGTAGTCTGGGGAACCGACCGAAACCTGAGAAGAATAGATTATCCAAGCCTAGCCATATCCTATAATACTATACTAGCAAAAACTTTGCACCTCTAGCAATAGCTTGGCATTACTAGCAAAACCTTAGAAGAAGCTAGGTCGAACGCTAGCTCCGCTTTCGGTTCCAGCCTTACGCAACCAGTACATGCTGCGCACATTTTCATTTACATATGTTTAAAATGGCATCTTATTGCGGTACGTTGAGGTCGGCTGCGAGTGCGTGCGAAAAGCTGCTGAATCACAGGATTTTCGTTTTGTAACTGGGAGCACCAGTCCCTGGACTTCCCGAAAGCTTTGATCCACACACGTCATATCACACGGACCTATCCTATGCAGCGCACAGTGCTATGTGATGTTAAAGGAGAAGGCATGCTGGTTTTTTTCTGTTCACGTAGGGCGATAGATATGACAAGAGATGAATAAAAATCCCAGTTTCACCGCAAGGACGATGCAATGAGTGCGATAGCAACAAATGAAGTAAAGCTGCAGGCAACTAACTCAGATGCAGTCTCGCGTAACTCTACAAAATGGTGTTGCAAGAGAACACAGCCACTCCAGGTAGGAAAGGGGATTTTGCACAGTCTCTTCGAGTTGAGAGCGCAGCATATAGAAGGGTATATGAGCCGTCCGCTGATGCTTGTCGAGATAGCGATTTTGATTCCATTTAAGTTAGGGCGAAATCATTGCACTGCTGTTTGAAAAAGAACAAATAATTTTTCCTGTTCTTTGATTGGCTTAATTATCTGTTGGTTTCATTAGTAGTGTCTAACAAAAAAAAAGAACCCCTCGAAAAATTCCCCTTCGTTCGTTAAGATTACGACAAACACTTGCGTTAGCCCTAAAGTACAAAGCAACTGCAAAAACGTCTTTGTCATTTAATTACTATGCCTCGCTTGTCTAAGCTTAGTTCGCTTCCTTTACGTTGCTGAATTTTAGGTAACTGAGAAGGTCGTAACGACATCATGAGAAGGGAGAAATAAGTTTCCACCACAATACGCGTACAAAAGTTGGAAAGAGCTTTGTTCACCATAACTTGATCGGGCGTTCTGTTCCTTAGGACGTTTATAAAAGAGTAAAGTAAGAATTACAAATGTAGATCTGAACGATGTGATACGTGTGGAGTGTTTAAACATGCACTAAAAAAACTCATATAATAAAGAGAAAAAGAAACGGCAGCTCAAGATTACAGTCAAGAACCGAAACCGAAACGAAAGCTCTTTTTTGTTTCGGCGGCGACATCCTGTGCCACGGCCGGTCTAGAGGCGCGCGCTCGCTCGCCTCCAGACCGGCCGTGCCTGTGCGAAGCTGTAGAACTAAGTCACGGGCTGAAAAAAAGAATGCTGATCCGTCGCCAGGAATCGAACCTATGACGGCGCGGTTATGCCGCGCTCTGAACTTGAGCGATTAGCTCGCTCGGCCACGGTGGACGCCTTATCGCCTGTGGAAAGCAAGGGTTTATCAATTTACCACAAACATTTGAACGACCGCGCTTCAAAAAACGCGTTAGGGAACAATGTTATGCCAATTGCGGCAAGTTGAGATTGGCTTCAAACGAAAGCTGATTGTCAGGACTGCATGTGATTTCCTGACCATTACCATAACTTGCTTAGTTTTACGACAGTGACCGTTTTTGTCTCGAAAAACAGGCCACATTTTTGCCGTTTCCATAGACTCCCATTGTACAATCTTTAACTGCTCTGGGAACAAAATTGAAGCTTACTGCAACATGATCGCTGCAGTCCTCTCGTGCGTTTAGCTTCCCAGAAGCGCTCTGTGGTCTGCGTTTTTCAACATTCACCCTATACACTTAATTATTCGGGAAAAACTCGCCAGTTCCATTGAAAACGCGCTAGCTTCGCGCCGGGGCCGCCAGGGGCGCTGGCTGTGATGTGTCCACAAAAGCTGGATATGGTATATGTATTAGTGAGACCGATGGCTATGATCAAGTGTAACGTGGCTGTAAAAGGGCCTATAATCCTGCGCACTAAACGTTTGTAAAATAGATATAAATAGTGAAGTTCTGATAATAACATGAAGTGCGCTCAATGAATATAAATCATGTACTTTTTAATGTACCTCACGTACTTGAACATATTTTGAATGGTAAGATGCTTAACCATTCAAAATGACAACTGTACTCATTCCATAAAGAAAATGTACAGTATAAATTGCAATGGCATGCTGTTATAAATTAAAAGATAACAGGGATAAAAGTGTGGTTAGGAACAATGTCGAAAGAGTCTCTCTGGGACGTTACACCTCATAAGCCAACGAACTAATGGAATGCTCAGGTATTTTGTCGCACACTCTGGGAATGGAAGCCCCGAAACTTATGACACCCTGAATGTTTATACGAAGTATCCTTGGATAAACATTTATCCTTGCAGGCTCGTCGGCTTCATAAAGTCAGGGGGCAGGAACCGCTCCTTAAACACATTAAAAAAAGCGATATGTAACGGAAAGCAAATATTTAAAATGTCTAGAAAAATTCGTTGATGGGCTAGTTGGTACATGTCTTGATATATATACTGAGTATGTGCAGCGCAATGAGACGAAGACGAGAGAAGACACGCAAAGACTATGTCGTTTGTAGAGCACTGCACGGGCTCGGGCCTACCCGAAAACCCGGGCCCGGCCCGGCCCTAACGTAGTTTTCACGGTGGGCCCGGGCCGGGCTCGGGCTTGAAGTTGCGGGCTTAGGGCCGGGCCCGGGTTTGAGGTGCCGGGCTCGGGTCGGGCAGGGCTTGGACTTTGCTCCGTTCTTAAAGGGTCACTAAAGTGAGCACACTGAATCGGTTTAGACCGATAAAGTGTACTCTGAGAACCCGAACGTCATTAATTTCACGATCAATAAGTTTATTATTAAAGGGCCCCTCACCAGGTTTGACAATTTTGAGCTGACGAGCGCAATGCATGCACTGGGCGTTCACGATTGCGTCTTCCAAAATTTGCGACGCTACGCGCAGCGTAAACGGGTCAAATTTCAAGCTGAACGCTGCTTGCCCTTCTTCTCGCGGCCGCGCGCCCAGAGAATGAGGGGATGACGTACATGAGAGAATGGCCCTACGTAGATGGTAGTGCGGTGACGTCGCTCGTCTACGTAGACGACTGTGCTCTGACGTCGCCAACAGTAGCACGTGACACTGCGATAATTATTTGATATGACGTGTAGTTTGTGTAATTCGTTGCTTGAATGGATGAATAAAACGAGAGCAATAATAAAACACACAAACCGAATGTGTGCGTTTTCTTTTTTAATTTTTACTGCGAATCGCAGCGAGATTCGAGACTAATGTACCTCCGTTTCGCACGCGTTCGTGTTCTCGCGCTTTGCGCATCGTGCAGACGGCACCCTTTACAACGAAACAAATTTTCTACCGCGTTCCAGCGCTCATTAGTCTCATTTATCCTCCCGCGTCTAACTAGACGTTCATGCGGCACACCGCTAGTCTCGCGTCCGTACAAATGTTGCAGCTTTCGTGCTCACTAATAGGTTGAAAGCCAAGTGATCGGTGAGGGCGCATTCGGCATAACTTGCAGAGATGCAGCGCAAAGAACGCCGCCACAACACCGCTCGCGTCTCGGGGGCTCGGCCTGGTTCGGGCACGTCATGCGCTCGTGACATTTTGTGCGTATGACGTGTTCATGCGTATGCGTTATGTGATCCTCCTGCTCGCGTGCCGAAGAGGGCAGGGAAGGGATTTGGCTTGCGAAGGCTACACGGAGCGAGCGGCAAGGGTTTGCAGCTCGCCTCCTCGCATCATGGTTTCGCGCCGCTACAAATTATTGTTTTTCTCAGCTTCTAACCGACCGATTAGAAAAATTCTTGTGGCATAATGCTCTTCATTGGGCTCTCAACAACTTGCAATGTCTAACTAAAATTCGTTAGGTCACCTGGTGAGGGGCCCTTTAAAGGAGAAAATCAAGGTCAATGTTGCCTTTTGAAATTTCCGGCTGAAATGGCCGTACGTGACGTCACGGATTTCAAACTGCATTCATCGTATTTTGGGGACATTGGCTCAACGAAATTTCCAGAAACTTGGTATGTTAAGTCTATGACCCCCTCAGAGGTCAGTGTACTTCATTTTTACCCACTATAAACTACGTAGAGTACAGTAGATGCCGTCAGAATCTATGGCGTCACGGCGTTTCCTGCGTGAATTTTAAGTTGGTGTCGTTACCTGCATTTTCCTGCGAGCTTTCTCTCTTACCAAGAGTCTTGTCGCGGCGAGCGTGGTGCTTTTAAAATGGTGAAAGAGTAAATTAACGATAATAGAAAAATTGTTTTTCTCTTGAATGTGCCTTGTTCCGCATACGCTGTGCATACATATATGTCCCACATTTCATCTCGAAAAAACACAGTTTCGCCACAAGGGCGAAGCAATGGATGCGATAGCAAGAAATCGAAATGTCACACGAAGAACCAGAAGCAGCTCGATTCTTGCAGGGTGCCGCTGAAGCACGAAGAAGGACGCCCTAAATGAACGCACAGGCATGCACAGGGCAAGCGTGAACTAACAACTGTCACAGTTGTTACTCCTATGTGCTTGAGCAACAGGCTGCAAGTGTCGACAATGGAGAATCAGACGCTTGCTTGCTTGCTTGCTTGCTTGCTTGCTTGCTTGCTTGCTTGCTTGCTTGCTTGCTTGCTTGCTTGTTTGCTTGCTTGCTTGCTTGCTTGCTTGCTTGCTTGTTTGCTTGCTTGCTTGCTTGCTTGCTTGCTTGCTTGACCCTTAATTCTTGGTTCTTATCCACTCTGGGGGATTGGCCATGAAACCGGCGGTTAATATAAATGGGTAAATTTAGAATTTAGACGCTCTTAGATATTTCTTCTTCTTTTAAACTATGGCTCGTGGAGTGACCCTCTGCGTCTTCTACCACAGGGGACGTCTGATGCAAGGTGTGCCCGGTGTTCTTTGTCTTTTTTGTTTCCTTCCACATCCCGAGTGGGTACAGAAAATGGCCACTTTGTCATGCGTGTCTCAAGGGCAGTATTCGAAATTAAAGAAAATTAGGAGCGCTGCGTCTGCAAGTGTCGGAAATGGAGAATCAGACGCGCTTAGATATTTCTTTTTCTTTTAAACTGTGGCGCGTGGAGTTACCCCCTGCGTCTCCAGCCACAAGGGGGCGTCTGATGCAAGGTGTTCCCGGTGTTCTTTGTCTTTTTTGTTTCCTTCCACATCACGAGTGGGTACAGAAAAGGGACACTTTGTCTTGCACGACTCAAGGGCAGTTTTCAAATTGAAAGAAAATTAGGACGTTGCGTGATAGAAAACACGCTCACGCTCCTCCGAGCTTTGCTTAACACCAGCGGTACATGGTGTATATAAATAGCTCGCCGTTATTTAGCCGGCACATACATGGTGGGTGGCTGAGTTGTCTAACGCAGCTTGCTGGGGAGCGAGGTGTTGCTGGTTCGAATCCGCCGTCTGGTAATGCAGTATTTTTTTGCTTCTGCTTTATTTTTCTTTGTGCCTTTTTATATATATACACATACATATACATATCCGGGACATGACGGCGCCGACGGACGGCGATAGCAAAAATCAGCCAAGAGTGCCCATATAATTGCTACATCCAATAAAACGCTATTTTTATGTCGGGTACACTATTTGGAGAAGTTTTATGAGGGATAAGTACTGAACTTCTGTTGCTTTTTGCATATGAGCTACTTGATTTATCTGAAGCGAGCGAGCTAAAAGTAAATAGACCAGGCGCTTATATGTAACATCTCGTTATTCCGTGCTTTATTTGCTTTCGTTATTTTATCATATCCCAAGTGTTACTATGTAATCCCAGTAATAAATGTAATATAATAAAATTATACCTATGAGATGTCATCGCAAGAGCGATCACAGAGCTCCAAAGCGGGGAAACGTTGTTGAAAGTCAGAGCCCCCCTCTAAAACGTAAGGACTGCACGGAGTCTTGATACATAGAATCCCTATAAAGGCACATTCTTTTTCTGTGACTCTGTGACGGCTCCCAGTGGTCATGTGGCGCGAGATGGACATGCACAGCCTGCTTTGTGTGCCCACAATGTTAACGACTGAGCTTTCGTCTTGTTCCGCCATATCAGGGGTCTCAAACTCACCTCAGCTAACGGGCCGCATTCACGAAAATTTACTCCCGCAAGGCTAGGGCAATGACGAAGGTAGGAGCGCGGGAGGGGGGAACAGGTTTTAAAACTACCGTCATTTCACAGCAGACGTTTCCCATATCTCGTATACGAGATCATTTCTGAAGGGGATTTGGCGGCAGGATTCCAAGAACATACGGATACCAATTGTTGCAAACTAGTGCGGAACGGAGCAACTTGTAGCGCGCCAGACTCTATCGAAGTAGAGTTACTGTATATAGTAACTCTATATCGAAGAAGAGGAAACCGAGGGGCATCGAGGGCACGTGCACGTGGCCGGCGCAGCAGTTCGCCTTTAGTATTGCCATTAAACGGACGTCTCTCTTTCACATCTGGGGAACCAGTCATTTCGTATCACCCATAAAGACTAAAATCTGGACGCCGATTCTGAAATATAACTTTTGTTTCACGGTTATGTGTCAACACACGGTGACCGCAGGTGGCGCCTCACGAAAAATATGCTTTCGATCTGTCATGCCTGTGTATCTCAAGAACATGCTTGTAAAGAACAAATCACGCCATATCCACGAAATGAATGATGATAAGTGGGCGAAGCTCGAGAGGGGGAGATCATCGGCAAACCGTAACTCTCCCGTGAAAGTTAGCCCATTACATCATTAAGAAAGACGTAAGACTGTGCGTATATTATACAAATCAACTTTTATTTTGTTTTTGTTCGTTGTGTTGTTTCGTTTCTTCGTTATGTTCTTTTCATTTCTTCGTTGTCACGGCAGCTGGATTGCGAGGTCCCTTCATTACGACGGCTTTATGGTCCGTGAAATGAAGCGAGAGAGGTCCTTCCTCTGTGACTGGTTTGTAACCACCTAGTTGGGGCCACCTGTAGCTCGTGAGAAGCGCGCGTTCTGGTATGCAGTAGTAGAAGAAGAAGACGTTGTCGAGTGACGTCAACACGCACGAGAGTCTCACTCGTCAACGTCGTCTTCTTCTTCTACTGCATACCAGAACGCGCGCTTCTCACGAGCTAGAGGTGGCCTCAACTAGGTGGTTACAAACCGGTCACAGAGGAAGGACAGACCCACGGCTTTAGGAGCTTCACCCCTAAAAAAATGGGATGAAGACAGTCATGTGCGGGCGGAACGTCGCTAGCGATAGGTCTGCGAGCCGCGTGTTTGAGGACCTATATTGTGCGTTATATAGTGCGAGAGCTACATGATAATGCCGCAACAGCGTTGGAATGTTCAGAAATAGAATAGGTCCATTAAACAAGGCGTGGGGTGAAGTATATTCGCTTGACGAAATATCTGGCTTGAAAAAGGACAATGACATATTTCGTGCCGGGTGATGTCCTCTTACCTCGTACCATGCATATGCATCAGATGAGTAAGCTTCGAGAAGCTTAGTCGCCCCTTTTACCAAACTCAAACGAACCCCGAAAATATATCGAAATCGCTTCGTCCACATCCTGCCAGTCCTAACCACTTAGTCCAATGGCCACCTTCTACCAGTACAACATTGCTGGGAAGGCATAAACCATTATAATATAGAAAAAACGAGCATGGTGCAAACCGTGCATAACATACACTGCTGAAAACTGCAAGGAGAAGCCCTCAAAGAGGAGTTTTATAGATGACATTGAAGAGTGGCACGATGTTCGGGAACAGAGGAATGAAGAGATGAGCTGGGCAGCTATATTTATTCTACAGAGCTCCACAGAGGCCTCCTACATTTGCTCCAGTAGCGGAAGTTGAAAACAACATGTGGTGCGATCGTGCGGCCAGCGCGAGTAGTGCAAGAAGCTTTAGCGCGGCAGGATATATGATGCAACAGCGCATGGCGTGCTTAAAGCAGGAATCTCTTCGTACTTTGATTTTTCGCACAATAACATGTGAAGAAGTAAACTATAAACTATGTCATAAGAAACATAGATATATATACTAGCAGTGGTGTGGTATATGAAAATAATGCTATGACAAATAGTTTTTTTCTTCCTTTCGGCTGCTTATACGCATACACGTGGTGCACGCGGTTCCATACTTTTACCTATATTAGTGTATTTACAACAACGGTCACAAATTTGTTTTTAAAGACGATAGTCTTTCTTGGGGAACTTAAACGCAGAAATTTTGGTCTGTCTTTCTGTCTGTCCTTCTGTCTGTCTTTCTGTTTGTCGGCACGTCCCTCGATTCAGCCACTCGGCCAAACTTGAACCACTTGCCCAAGGGCCAGCCATCGTGAACGGCTGACTAGGTTCATACTTGTGTACATTGTTGATCAAAAAGCAAACATTACGCATATCTGAGGCGCAACATCACTAGGTAAGTATTAGGCGGTGTGTTCCTTTAACAGAAAATACATAGATACGCAATTTTAAAGACCTTGATGGTATGCGTTTAACGTTGAGACAGTAACGCGTTTATTAAAAGATTGACACAGCTGAAGCGATCAGCGGTCCAAGCCGAGCAAGCGCGAGCGCCAACAACAACCGTCTTCGTCTTCTTCTTTCGCAGGCGTTCTTGTCTGCGCCCTACCATGTTACAAATCACTCCCCCGCGGAAAAGGAGCCATCCCGGCGACCTAAAAAACAGGTACAACTGGTGGGTCATAATGCGGCTTCAGTCAATCGACGTGAACAGTCTCTCGGCCGCGACGACAGCGGTCCGTAGATGATTGAACAGGCTCAATCATATAGTTAACTGGGGATGCTTGACGTAGGACGCGGTAGGGGCCTTCGTACTTAGGCAGTAGCTTTGTGGAAAGGCCAGGAGCGGAGGAGGGAACGCGAAGCCACACCAACGTTCCAGGCGAATACGACTGAGGAGGCAGGTTTTCGTCGTGACGGTCCTTCTGGCCCTACTCGCCCTACAATGTTACAACCCTAGTTTCTTAAGGTGCGCTGAAAATGCGACTGCGCTGAAACTTGTCTTCCTCCGTGCCCTCTGCACAAGCTCATGTTGTGTTTCGGTTTCGGTTCAGTATTGCATTGTACGAATGACAGGGGGCGCCGCTCTGGCATTCCTGTTTTACCCAGGCGACGTGTAAGTAAGAGAGTTTGTGGAGAGTACTCGTTGAGTGCGGACGTTTCTTCTCCTTCGGTGCATCGCGCCAAACAGCGTGTTCGGGCTGGCCGGCGTCCCCACCGGTCGCGTTGGTCACCGCCGGTCTTCGCCTGCCGCTGCGCCGGGACTACCAGCCAGCAACACAGCACTCGTGTTTCCCGACGTACTGCCAGATGGCGTCCATATCTCACGCAGCGCCTCTTCTATCGTCTTTAGACGACATTTGCAGCGAAGCACGCAGATACGCGGCCAATTTTTTTTTCCTCTGTTTCTCTTGCTGTAGCAAGGTGCTAGGATAGTGAAGACAGGTGCTACATATCGAGAAGGGTACACGATTGACTTTGTGGTTAGAGCATGCTATAAATTTCAATAGGCTATAGAGTGCAATAAAAACAAAGTGAAGTGAGCGTTTTGTTCTCTGCCAAGCCAATTTAGAACACATGCTCTGGCGGTGCTCCGTGTTACGTGGCGGCGAAGTCATCACGCCGTCCAAATGGGAGGCTGCTATTACTAGCTCCGCGCTAGAAGAACGGCTATATGGGCAGTCCAACGGGCCCGCGACGCAGCAGACAGACTTGGTCTTCCTGTTCCGATGTCGGAGCGGCCCGCAACGCGCTAGAGCGCGTTCCGATGGGCCATAATAAAGTTTATCCATCCATTAATTCATCCTTTGTTGTTATTGCGCTCCCTCTCGAAACTGAACTCGTGCTGCAAGTCACTTTCCTTGCTACAATGTCTGCTACGAAACGCCCTTCATGATCCCCAATATATATGCAGAAAAAATGGGTACGGTATGCCACTGCCGAACAAACATTCATTGTATCCATTATGTCCGCTCAACTGTTTGCACCGTGAGCCCCTTTTTACAAGAAATTACCGTATGTAAAAGTATAATTGTTACCGAAACATGCGCCAAAAAAGCGTAGATATTTGCCACTTAAAACACCTTGCTGTCGATTCCATGTTCGGGCAACACCACCTAGATTACTGGGTCGGGCCTCAGTCGGGCCTGATCTGTGGTCGGGCAGGGCCGAGCCGGGTAGGCGAAATTTTTTCCTCGGGTTCGGGCCGGGCCCGGGTCTCATTTTGAGTCACCGGGCCGGGTTCGGGCGGGTAAATTTGAACGAGTTGCGGGCCCGGCCCGGGCCCGGGCCGAGAATTACGGCCCGTGCAGTGCTCTAGTCGTTTGTGCGTCTTCTCTCGTATTCGTCTTGATGCGCTGCACATACTCAGATATATCAAGCCATTTAAAACGTGTTAAAATATTTTTAATTAAATCGAGTTCATGACGGACTAATCACGGCTGGGCAGAGATGCTCAGAAAAGTATTTCGGAATACAGATATCGAAATAAATGTGCTTGCATAAAATACAGATACTGATATGCATTGTCGTTCACGTAGCGGAATATTCGTGAGATACTTTTGCAAAAAAAAATCAAACGAAAAAAGTATCCCGGAATACAGATACAGGAATACAGATACTAGTGTATTCTTCTTCCTTTTCGGGGACGCTGATGCTACGCACAGTCATTTATTAAATACATTGTATCGTGAATATTGTGAATAAGATAACATCGCGGTGAAACTTGCAAGTCAAGCATGTTTCTCGAATAAATTACGAACACCAGTGAATTAAGAAAAAGCATACATTTATCTTGCACACAAGATCTGTTTGGCTGAGAAGGGTGTTGCATTAATTGCACTTAAGCAACATCAGCTTCTCAAATAGGCTGCCTTCTAGACAGCGTCGGTTCGGCCTCTACTACTGCAGACGAGCAGAAGTTCGAGTTATAGGAAATAAATACCGGCTTCATGGCCGGAAAGTCCAGCAGCATGGTGATACCTTTTCTCGGGACATCTAGGCACCGAAACCCTTTCGCTCTGACGTGGGCCATTCTATGTGTATGTGGAACCCTTCGCC
Organism: Rhipicephalus sanguineus; assembly: GCF_013339695.2. Taxonomy (NCBI): domain Eukaryota; kingdom Metazoa; phylum Arthropoda; class Arachnida; order Ixodida; family Ixodidae; genus Rhipicephalus; species Rhipicephalus sanguineus. Next base: position 151,008,010 of record NC_051179.1, read on the forward strand.
GCCCTCCCTGTGTCGTCACCAGTGGTGCTCCTTAGAAGAAGATGTCTTCCTTTCACAATCTGGAAACACGTCAGCTGATTCCAGAAAAAAAGAGTAACGAGGTACCCATGTCCTGCATAGTATCGCGATACAATAGACACACCGTAAAAGTATTTCACTACTGAGATACAAACACATTTGTCAAATGTGTCGCGATACAGAAATACAGATACTCAAAAGTATCTCTAAAATACTATCGCGATACTCTTGTATCGCGATACTGTCCAGCCCTGCTAATAATTCAGATGATTCTAGGAAGTATGGACGCCCGGCATGCTTGTTTAATTGCGAAGACATTTTCTTTTTTTTATTTTGAATTCAGAATTTGGTGCGTTTTTTTGGGGAAACACTCGGCTTATATAAACACTGTACCGTTTCGTTGTTGTACCCAGATGGAATCACTCCTCTTTCTTTGTCTTCGCATTTATGAAGACGGGTTCCCTCGGGTCCGTATCCCCTTGGCCGTTCTAGACGACCTGCGCAAACAGAAAACCACTTCGCATTCGTCACAATCTGATACGCAGCGCACAATGGTTGCGTCACCAATAACGACAACCGTTGCAGTGCACACGTCACTCACCCAGCCATGCATTTGTAGGGTAATAATAAAGCAAAGCTATATCTATCTGTGTTCGGCAAGTGGTTTTTCGAAACAGATCACTTACTAGTTAGGTGATAAATTGCGTGACTTCACAAGTACACTTCAACATTCCGTTTTATCGATTCAAATCTCCAATAAGACTTCGTATATTGAATGAATGAAGAACCGCTACAGCATGTTGTGCATTTATGTGACTACACAATTTTATTTGACACCGTTGCATTTTTTGTATATACGTGGAAAGATGTTCCCAATTTGTATTGCATTTTGCCATGCCTCTTTTTATCTTTCTGCGTATATTTCGATTGTTTTAAGGTATCAAGTGCTGTAAGTTTTTACTGTTGTTTCTTCAGTGACTGTATTCGTTGCTGCTGACTTTACGGTCCCCAGATCCCGTCAAGTGGTTTTCAACAGCTCTTTTGCCTGGTAGAATTACCAACTTCTTGCGGTAGAGATGAAGTTTAAAGTACAAAAAAGTTCTTAGAGGAATGGTGTCAAGATCGGCTCATCATTTACGTCAATTTTCTCCCTAGTCAGAATGCTCACGAAAAGCACAAAATGACAAATTTCCGGACATTTTTTTTTGTATTTTCACTTGCTTTTGTGCATAATGTTAGCGAATTTGAACGCGTCAACATTCGCTCGGGTGTAAATGCCAGATCACAGTCGAATAAAACAGAACATTTTTGTCGCATATTCTGACGCGCTTCGGTCATCCCGTTAAAATATTGCATGGCGCGATATTTTGTTCGGATTATATCACGCACAGTTATCGAGCGCGGACAAAACGGCTAAAAGTCAAGACTAGAAGTCAAGGATTAACCTATGGTGACAAGATTTAGCGAAGCCGCATAGAAGCGATGATATCTGACTCGGTGAGCTCAAGGTTTCAGCATTACGCTCATTCATTATTACATTCCAGACTTGCACACGTTACAGAAAATAATTAACCGATTACAATTACGATTACTTCCTTTAAATTGTTCTTGATTACAGTAGTGAATTACAGCTCCAGAAAGTAACTGAGCAATTACAGAAATTTATAATCGATTATTTCGCGTTACTTTCCTCCAAATTTTCATTGCCGCAACACAATAACACAAGTTTGCACAAACTACAGCCAGCTACTGTGGATTGTATGGTAGAAAGAAGCCTGGAGGCGTGTATGAAGGCTGGGAGGCTTAGTGTGGCTTCTGCAATATGGTGTGCCACGTTGTTACCTTTCAACAAGTGAACACCGTTGTTAACTTTCAAAGTTGTCAACTTTCAAAGCTGTCGTCGCTGAATCGTCCACGTTTTCTCGTTAAGAGGTCAGCTGCTAAACTGAGTACTCTCTCAATGCATGCGCTGGCGGGAAGGGCGGTATTCCCACGTAGGAACACCTTGCGCAGCAGCTCGTAGTTGCGCAGTGCTTCGATGCTAGTTTCCATGTTCTCTAGGAAGCGTCACGCTTCGGTGTTGCTGGCGCTCGGGTAAAGCGTTGCGATCATCTTTGTAGAAACAGCGCTCACTAGACGACGACGAAGTAAAAGAAGGCACAGGACAGCGCCTGTCCTGTGCCTTCTTTTACTTCGTCGTCGTCTAGTGAGCGCTGTTTCTACAAAGATGAACGCATACCAACTCGCCCAAGCTTCCATTCTTAAAGCGTTGCGAGTAAGGCCAAGAAGAAGGTGAGAAAATTGGCTCTGTAGGGAGCCCCCGTCTGGCAGGACGGGGGCTCCCTACAGAGCGATCGCATATTTTTCGGGACTAGAGCTGCTGTAGAAGATCGCTTACAGCTTGATTTTGGGGGAAAAGGCAATTGATTAGCGGTAATCAATTACAATAAAATGTAACTGAATTGCCCAGAACGTTAAAGTTTAGAAAAAGTAATCAAATTGTATTACAAAATTACCAGAAAATGTAATTGATTACAAGTAATCGTTTACTTGTAAAGCATTACGTACAACTCTGTTACATTCGTGTCCTAAATGGTGCAATGTAGCAAAAAAAAATCCGCCAGCGCCTTGCGCACAGTTCGATAACACTAACGATTTGTTGTTGCTGTATCTTGGACATGACATATTACGCGATAAATCAACAAAACTTTTCGAAGTGAGGAACCCACTGTGCCATTATTCATCATTCTGCGGAGAAGCGAAGTACCCATTATATCTGTAACGCATTACGTTCACATTGTGGATGCTGTGGCTGATGGTGATGAATAATCATTACTGAGCCCTTTGTAATGAGTGCGAAGCTTTAAACCACCCGCTCTTTACGCACTTCGCATGGTGCTATTTTAGTCTTCTACCGCACTACACTACATCTGTTAGTGTGATTCCTTGGCTGACATGACGCCTGTATAGGGTCTTTTTGCGAAGGTTTTCCAAGCACTGGCGTGGCGCTGTGGTAGAATACTCGACTGCCACACAGAGTGCGTGGGTTTAAAACTCGCTCGAACCCTGCGTTTTCTTCTTTTTTTTTTCTCATTGTGCCTGATAGCTGTTAGAGACACCGGCGGAGGCGGCGGCGGACAACTACATCACAAAAATCGACTGTTGTTGAGTTTTTATAACAGTATTCGCCGTAACAAAAAATCTTAGTTGCAGTGTGCTTTGGTTCGGTTGCCTCTGATGTCCAGTATGATCTAGAGGACAAGCTCTTGTGTGAAGCTGCTTCTGACAATACTTCCAGCATTGATTGCTCATCTGGAGATTTTTCAGGTCGTTGGTACCTTTGCGAGTACCCGCCGCGGTTTAGCATCTGTGAAGATTCAAGTTTTGGAATCTATACCGACTGCCGCGGCGGCACTTCGTTGAGCACGAAGGGATAAAACATTCGTGTAATTATATTAGGGCTCATTAGGCTCATTTTACGGGCAGCTCAAGCGGGACAAACACAGAAAACATGAGAAGCACGCAGGACACTGAAGATCGCCAGAAATTCCAAGAGGTGAAAAATAATCCGTAGCCCCGCATTACGGCGTACCTCGTAATATTACCGTAAATTTCGCAACTAAAACCTCATGCACTGATTTAATTCAGCCATTGCGGCCTAACATACGGCCCCGTGATACATTGTGAAATGGCGTTCTTTGTGTTTTTTTTTTTCAGGCCTAGAAAAATTATAGACAAACTATGATAACATGTGACACAAATTATATTTTATATTTTTAGGTCTACTCTCTATACAACATCAGCATGGGACATCTTTTGCTTAAATCAGTATTTCATGTGAAAAATAATTGCTTTCTTTATTAATGTGATTTAGGTTCCGAGTAAAAGAATCATCATCATTTACTCGAGACGACAGCGAACACTGCTCCAGTGTACACCAATTTTTTAAAACCTAATCACAATTCACTGAAACATACTGCGTAAACTGAAAAAATAGATGGAGATAAATGAACCGCTATGAAAATAAGTAACCTGCCGTTACATACATACGTTTAGATTGAACACCAAAGAATGAGTCGTTCGCTTACGCACACATTTCTAAAATCTGACTGACTGCTTGAGTGAGCACTTTAAGCGCTCTGATCACACACTGGCACATTTTACGCGCCACCAAACGTATGTAAAATATTGCACGTTTTTACCAACGACCGCTTCACTGCTGCTTCAATGACTCGTCATGACACATCTAGGAGTTCTTAAACAGAAAACGTTTTTGTCGCACTGCATGAGTCAATAACGCTAGTTAACGTTGCATTTGATAACATGCTTTAGCACTTTGGAAATATGTAAACTTCTAATGTCTTCGCTCTTATTGCTTTTATGCTCTACCATAATTTACAAGGTATTTTTTTTTGTAATGTCGATCCGTAACGTAAAAGTTACTCACGTACGAATTTCGCTGTGACAAACAACGTGGCCACTGCTACATGGCAAATGACTGGAAGAGAAGTCAGTTGGAAAAAATAGTTATGACACATGTCCAAGCCACTCCATATAGTTTTCTTTCTGAATAGCAATCCTTTATTCACACGTCTCACAGAAAATTCCTGAAGGCAGAGCGCTTACCGAAAAGGGCAGTCGCCGTTGCAACTGTCATTCCTTTGATCCTAAAACTGTTCGGAGGAGGAAAATGGGTGGGAGTTAATTTAGCTTGTTCAGTGTGTAAAAGGATGCACATCAGGGTTCTCCAACCTTCCCACTTTGACATTTTGAATACGCACATTAAGCGTGTGTGTGCGTTAGTGTGCGTGCTTGCGCGCGCGCGCGCGCGCGCGTGTGTGTGTGTGTGTGTGTGTGTGTGTGTGTGTGTGTGTGTGTGTGTGTGTGTGTGTGTGTGTGTGTGTGTGTGTGTGTGTGTGTGTGTGTGTGTGTTCGCGTGTTTTAAAACCCAACAATGATTTCTGTTAATAGCAGAAAACATAGCGCGCGCTAGAAGAAGAGAGAGACGAGAAACGGCGCGTGGCACGAGAATCTGGGTTCTTTCGCTGGAATAAACGGCAGCGTTGGGACGCGCTGCTCTATCTCTTCAGGCGTATTGTCCTTAAACCGGATTTTACAATTTCATCGACCAATAATGAATCCCAAACAAAAACAATTAGCAAGAACTATCTGAGTATGAATAATCGGTTACACTGCAGGATTAACATTACGTCGACATCAATATCTACATCAACATTTAAAGAAAAAATTATATACCGTTAGTCCTGTTCTTTGCTTTGTACTGGGAATTTTCTGTGCTAGTTGGATTAATTCAGTCGTTTTTCGAAGCTCTTTAGCCAATCTTTCCTTGCAAGTCGATCGCAGAAAACCATCATCATCTTAGCGGGTATGGGCTACTGTGCGGCTACCTGAGAACGAGTACAGAAAGAAAGAAAGAAAGAAAGAAAGAAAGAAAGAAAGAAAGAAAGAAAGAAAGAAAGAAAGAAAGAAAGAAAGAAAGAAAGAAAGAAAGAAGAAAGAAAGAAAGAAAGAAAGAAAGAAAGAAAGAAAGAAAGAAAGAAAGAAAGAAAGAAAGAGACGGAAAGATCGATATAAAGAGAAAGAGAAACATTCTTGCTGAAAAAAAATATTGCGCACGAGGCGGGATACGAACCTGCGTACCCTCGATCCGAAGGCAAGCGTCCTAACCGCTCGGCTATCCAGGCACGCTAGCTGAGCATAGCATAGCCTTGTATAGTGCGGCAAGGGGTATGGAAAAGAGAAATGACCGTGAGGAGGAGAGATGTGATGGTTAAGAGGAGGGAAAGGAGGAGAAGAGAGAGCAAAGCGTAGCACAGAAAGAATGAGAAAGAGCGAAATAGAGAGAAGGAAACGCAGAAAGAAAAAGAGAGATAGAGAGAACATCAACGAAAGAGAGAGAAAGAAGTAGAGACAAAAAAAGATAGAATGAAAGAGGAAGCAAGCATCGCGTCGTCTAGCGACCAGATACCGCACCACCTGGCCAAGCCGCGCATGCGCAGTAGCTAAGCCACGCCCACCGACGGAGACATCGCGCGCAAACTATAGCCTGGCTGCGTACTCCCGAGGAGAAAGCGGCGCGTCTCAAAGCTGGACGTGTCGGTCGATCGGGGAGTACGAGCAGCTACGGGTCCGTGCTTCGCTGTGCCAAGCTCTGCGCCACTTAGTGCATGCAACTGCGCGCATTTTTTAACTGATTTACTAATGGTGTTTATTAACTTCTCAATACCACACTGGTTCTTTATGAGGCACTGCAGTGGGGGACTTCCAGATTAATTTCGACCATACGGTTTACTCACCATGCACCTGAATATAACTACATCAGCAAAAGAGTCAGTGGCTTCACGTACGCTAAAGGAGCAGTGAGATATATTTGCGAAGTTGTCCAAACTCTACCACTGTACTCTCACACATAAAATGACGACACTCAGTAAATATATCAAGAATGGTAAATGTAATTTCATTTGGCATTGAAGTTTGCGTTGATATGCCCGGCCTGGAAACATGGACGTTGTCGGGACGTCATGTATATAGTATATAGGCTCTAACAATTTTTTCGATTAAAAACAAAAACGGCAAGTCGAAAATTTCAGGTATGTATATTTCGAAAACGCGCCACAATCGCATCGTAATTCTTTCATTTAACGAGTTCAGAAGTTCACTTATGACGTCCCTAAGCATTCATTGCGTGAAGCGTCATAAGAAAGTTCTTGTGTCATGAATACTGCAATTTATTGCATTAACTTCAATTATGCGAAGTAATGCCTAGTCAAAATACAAAGAGAAAGCTCTTTATTCAAATGCCAAGATTTATGCAGGCGCGGGTGTTCTTTGTATGTGGGAGGTGATAGAAATTGAAAGGTCCTTCAAGAAAGGCGGAGTCGATGGAGGCCGGTGCAGCTGAGGATTTCGCGTGACACACATAATATATTACCGTTGTGTTCGAAATTGAACGCGGCGGGCTTGATACCAGCATTATACTTCGTGACGAGCGTAAATTCAGCAGGTAACCGGGGATGTTAAGGTTTTAACAAGTGGGGCAGGGCGATATTCGGCTATCTCCCCGCAAAACTTCTTTACCTATAGAACCTATAAACCAGGACCGACTCCTGCCACCCACTCTTGTTATCACGCACGAAAGTATAAATGGTCACTGAGTACCACTGAGTATGAGGTAATGTCGCTCTGTGAAGGCACCATTGCAAGACTTTCCCCTGCAGAAACGTGATGGCCTCTAAGTATGGAATGAGCCAGATGTTGCACAGTGCTTTCTGGAGTCGCTGCAGGGCCCCATATGCAGGGTGTTACAGCTAACAAGCGCCAAGTATTAAAGAACTAAACATAGCCGCTGCGCGTCTGCAAGTAGCGCAGCATTGTTCTGAGCCATGTAGAGCACATCAGGATATTTTTTTTTACAATCCGCCATGCTCGGTATTTAACAAATATTGCCTAATGAGCTTTTAGATGCGAGAGCATCTTATGCTCGGGGCAGTGTCTGTTCTGCGGCGTCCGCACCCATACTGCGCATGCGCCAACTCTCCCCCCTCTCCTCGTGTGAGCGCGAGGAGGTGGGAGGAGGTGGGGTGGAGCAACGCCACCTAGACAAACTAGGTGGCGTTGGGTGGAGGAGGTGGCGTGAGCGCGGCCTCCGCTTCGTTTCTCCTCTCCCGTTTCTCTCTCTCCGCGCTCGCTCCTGTTGCACTCTGATTCGCAACGGCGCTATGGACGCTCGCGAAGCTGAACGTAACGGCAACGCCGGCAAGCGAATTTCGAAGCTGCGAGGCTGCGAAAGCGCGCGTTCACTGTGCTGCCGTCATTCTCTCTGTACAACGGTGTGCGAAACGCCATGAACAACGGCAACGTCGGCGCTAGTTGCAGTGGCAATGACACCGCCGCGGAGCAGAGGGAGGCTTGGGAAGCCGAACGTAAACGTCAGCGTCGGCAAGCGGTAATTCAAACGCCTCGACAACCACCGTCTCATAAGTCACATAAGAGAAACAGAAACTCGATGCACGCCCCCCGCGATGCTTTCGCATCCCACCATGGTTGCCCGTAGGGGGAGATGATGTGTAATTTTTTAAATAGTAACTCTAGCAAGAAATCTTCAGTACAAAAGTTGCAGCGCTTGTTCAGAATCATCGGATTTTTAATCTGTGGTAAGGTAACTCCCCTGCTTCATTTTTTTCCGGCCTTCCTTTAAAACGCACGAATTAAACAAATACCACGTCACTGCCGGCTAACGCGCCGCGCTTTTAGTGCCCTCAAATGTAAGTTGAACGAATTATCAAAGGCTGCTTCGTGCATGAAGGTCGCTTGAGGAGGCTATCGGTGACTGCGATGGACGTTAAATGATGGTGGGGCGTACCACCAAAAAATTAAAAATCTACGAAAAAGCGGCCGCCACGTGTTAGTCAATCTTCTATCTTGGTCCTTCATCACACTGTCACCCTCACCCTTTCCAATGTGTTTTTTCATTGGTGTGAAAAGAAAAGAAAAAAATGTCTTCGCTGCATCATATGCTGCCTACGGTCTCATGTGGCATTTGCTCCGTGGCCGCCGCTTTTGCGTTGAACAATTTTTGTTGTTCTCGTTGTTGTTGAAACGGTATGCCCCTTTTGTCGCTTAACGTCCAAAGTACAGTTTCCTTCCGCGGACGATCAGTGAGTGGAGAAGGCTGTCGAACTCCGTTGCTTCACCTGAATGTGCATATTTTTTATGGAAATGTCTGAATGACGCAGTGTTCCAGGATGTTGTACAGTTTCTTATTATGCTTATTTGCTGTGTTTCTGAGTATTGTGTCTCGGCTACCATTTCATGGCTTAATTCTTGTTCTATGCTATTTATCACTGGCGTAGCTGGAAGGGAGAGGGTAGCTGGGGTGGTTTAAACCTTTCCCGCCCCGAAATTTTTCAATTTTACATGTGTACATATGTACAGTACGGTCCACTGTTAAAGGGAACACTCCAATGAGCACCTTTCATTTTTCTGGCCCTCTAACAGCAAGTTGACTGGGAATCATTGTTCATGCACTGCACGAGTCTGTCAAAAAGAGGCAGAACTACGAACCACCCGTAGTTTTATGCAAATATAAGCCGCTGTGTTTTTGCAAGAGAACAAAATTCAAACATGCCCTGCACGTAAGTGTTCCCTCTAACAGTGGACCCGTCTGTACCGGCACACATACAAATGCACGCACGAACATACATGAGGCATGATTTAACACCCCCTCTCCCCTCCTAACAAATTTTCTGGCTACGCCACTGTTGTTTATAGACTGGATTGTTTGCATAGGGAGTGTTTAGTTTTTGAGTATGTATGTGTTCTTCATCTACACTTGTAATAGCCTAAATAAGGCTCACAGTTTGTTAAAATGAAATAAAAAGCGAAATTAAATACATGTCGATGTTATCTTTTCAGTACGTATGTTTTCGTGAAACATTGCCTTTTGTTTCTTACTTGAGGTGCGAATGGAATCGGTATGATCATTATCTGTGGCATATTCATGCGTGCACTCTAGGATACCAAAAATGAGCAACCCATAATTACGTATATAGTGTCCATGAGCCCCATCGCTATAAGTGCCCTTCAGCGTCCTAGCTCGCTGGCGTGAAATACTAGGCGCATAAGCACAAGCGTGTATACCTTAAGCACACACTGTCACACAGAAGGAACCTCCATACGGGCCTATTACACCAACCTTAGAAACAACTGTGTTTTGTGTTGTTCCGAAAAAGCCCCAGCAAAAGCAGTTTCGAAGTGGTCCTTAGTCAGCAAAACGACACACAAATTCTCTCACTCAAACTTGGAGCAAACATGCGAGTCCAAGTAACAATGACATGTGAGCAGGCCCGTAGCCAGGGGGGAGGGGCCCTAGCCCCCCCCCCCCCCCCGCCCGATATTCTGGTGAAGTATGTGTTTTCACCAAAAATAAATAATAAAAATAGGTGTTTTTCTCAAAAAGTCAAGGTTTTCGGCAAGTGCCCCCCCCCCCCTCCCCGAAAAAAATTCCTGGCTACGGGCCTGCACGTGAGTTTAACTATATACTGCAGTGAGACGTGGATACATCTAGTGAACTGTTGAGTGAATCCCCACCGGTAAGCGATGAAAATATCGCGAAGCGATAATAACAGCCTGAAAGACACTCAGACCATAGGCACCCCAAGCGTTCATCAGCATTATCAGGGTTACAATTAATGTATGTCACTATTTTTCAATGAAACGAAAACTGTATCTCTCCAATCAAAGTAATAATTACGCGAACACTGCGGCTCTACAATCGAAGTAATAATTACGTTGTTGCAGAATACCGTCAGAATCAAGATAATAAACTCCAGTATTAAGCAGTCACATACCTTAGTCACAAAGTGGCATTGAAAGGTGATTGTTGCGAACGCATATTACTATTGCACAGGGAGTGCGCTTGCTCAGTGAAATGACCAGCATTGAATTGGACGACTACCTAACGCTCCCAAACGTCTGCATGAAAATACGATGGGACTTTTTTTTTTAGTCACTCCGGTTAGCACGCGCGACATCGAAAAAAAAAAAGCTGTCATCTTACAATAAGCGAACAACAATTCTTCGATCTGAAAATAAATGTAAGGGGCGGGGACATATATATTGTTGTATATACAAGTTTTCGCGGAATTCACTACATTGACCTAGCAAGCACGTTCCAGCAGAATGGCGTAGGCGTTAAGTCGAAGTCAACGGTTTATTTATGGCACAGAAGCTTATGGATGTGTTCCACCGTCAAAATCTTTATGAGGCGTATTGAAATGCGTTCTTCGTGTATACACGTGAGTAACACGACGTAATTCTGTTGAAGCGCGGCATTCGCGCGTCAGTCGCTACTGTGTGGTGCCACGCAACACCGGCATGCAGATGCTGGAAAGTTGAATTAGGATCTGTTCCAATGTCGCATGCGAAAATCAGCTTCGTGAAATAGGCGTGAAGTTTACGACGCTCGCAGTTGTGCGCTGTGTGCTCCTGGACACTAACTGCTGGCGCTTCTGAGGGGTTGCAGAAGCAGCAACTTCCGTATGTTGCTTTTGCACGTGTGCAAGGTATACTGCAGTGTGCCCTGAAACCATGGTCACTGTATACCCTTGTAATGGGACTAATGGCTGCCTTAATTTATTCAGTATAAAAACGAGCCACTCGCGTTTAAGGCTTGATCTCCAAAATGAACTGCAGTCATGCACTCACTCTCACTACTAAATACTATTCTTCCAAAACGACTTTGAAGGTGTGCTATTAGTCGGAGAACTGTACACGCTTCCATTATTGAATATTGATTTCTCCTAGTGTTTGCGTTTAACTTGAAGCCGTAAATTCTCTCTTCAAAAGTACTTATTATATACAGCACCCCTGAATTTTTTTCTGAATGTACTTTAAATAACTCACCCATTTCTGTGCTAATCCGCCTAAGTTTGTTGAGCCACATGATCGATTAACAACAGCAACAACAACTGTGTTTGCCTCTTGGGACCGAGCAGAATGAACGACCCTCGGATCATGTCGCGTTTCCTGATTCCGCTATCCGAAAACGGCGAAAGACTCTGAAGTCAGCCAGCAGGGAAGAAGCCTATATGATGGACGGTAAGAAAGTCAGCTTTGCCGCAAAGACGAAGCAGTGAATGCGATAGCAACACGTTGGAATGTTGTACGAAATAAAGGCTAGCAGCTAACTCCTTTTAGCATCCCACTTGGCGTAACTCAACAAAGGGCTGGCGTGAGGAAACGCGGCCACTGCAGCACGCGAAGAGACATTCGTGCTTTCTACCATCAATCACGTAATGTCATTTTCGCCTCATGGCACCCGCGTGTTGTAGTTAGCATCGCCGCCGAGGGAGAGATGACGCTGCGCTCGCGCGGTGGCGCCAGTGGTGCCGCCTGGTGGGGAGCAAGGCTACGCGGGCCGCATGGGGAAGAGCTGTCCCTTCCGGGGTTTGGCGCGGCCGTGGACTGGTCTCTCGCGGGAGGTCCGCGGGGATCATTCCGCTGCTTGGTCTCACGGACTCCCGTGGTGAGCCGAAGGTCGGCGACGCCGCATTCGCGGTACATTGAATGTCTTGTGTTGTTTGTGGCGTGTTATGTTATCGTTGTTTTATTTGCATTACATTGCGTTATTTGGCAAGTTACTAGTTATTTATAGGTTGTGTTCACATCACGCCACCATGATGCTGTGAGCAGCGCAGACAACTATGGCAACGCCGTCCTTCAGGTGGTCCGCCGTGATCCTGGCCACTTCATGCATGGTGTCTGTGCCGTAGCGTCCCTTAACGTGTGCTTTGCTTTATCTGTGATTTGACAGGTGCTGCCCAAAGAGCACACAAATTCTTGCTGTTTACCAGCAACTACCGCAAGATAACCCTCCAAGAACGCGATCGAAGATTCTGAGAAGTGATGGGCGATGCGCCTTTAACCAAGGGGGGGGGGGGGTGTTTAACTCCCCTTGGCTACCCCCTGAAGGAGGAGGAGAGGGCAACTGCGAAAACGGTGTGAAGGGGAGGAGGAGCTGGCTTGCGAATTCCGTGAGTCAAAAGGATAGTTCAAGAGGGAATATAGTCCGTGAAAAGGAAAGAAAACAGGGGTGGGAGATCCAGCGAATTCGCTGGATCTCCCACCCCTGGACCTCCCACCCGCGAACACGGGGTTTAAACCCCGTGTTCGCGAATGCTTATGATATTTAAATTCTGTAACACCAATTTAATCCACTTCCTCATATCATTATTGTCACTCGTATGGGTCACACTAAAACTGATAGTAATTTAAACAACTAATTTTGTGCAGAAAGGGCAATACGTGCCCCCACTAACGTTCGACAATATACACACAAGCCAAGCCTTATTTGAGAAGTTTAAAATTATAAGGGTGCGCGAAAAATATATGCGCGGACCTTTTGCGAAGTTTAATTTCCTCGTGAGACCTATCATATTTAGAATAACGCGTCCCTTCACGTTTCATACGAAACATAGAACGCCGCAGTGCACCTTAAGAATTAATTAGAGCTCACAAATGTTAAAAAAGGCAATTTATCAAGGCATTCGAATGCTTACCATACAATGTACAGTTGGTATATGTGGTGGTACCCCATCAGAATTTCGCTATCTTAATCATGCATGACTATAATTACAATATTCTATCATTATGCCATTGTGTGTTTTTATATACGGCGAGTTGCTTGAGAAGTGCAGATCAGTTACAATTCTTCCATTATTTATTTATTTATTTATTTATTTATTTATTTATTTATTTATTTGAAATACCTTACAGGCCCATTTCAGCATTGCGTTAGGGGGAAGGTGCAGTCGCAACATTCTATATAAAATAAACATGATCAAAACCAGAGAACAAGCGACTTACATTGTACATAAAATATTAACACATAATGTATAACGTAACACGTAATGCATACATAATGCATGCATGATACTTACAAAATGCATAATGTATACAAATCTAGCTATGTTAATACTGTCACGTGGTCGTGACGTCGACGAAGACAGCAGGCGGCGTTTGCAGGATGAAACTGTTTATTTGGCCGAACTTGTGGCCGGAAATGAGAAACTAGAACTACAGCAATACACGCTGTACAATGATAGCGGCGAACAGGGCGTCGTCCGTCGATCAACTGACAAGCGTCGAGTGCGTCGCTTTTTATACAGGTGCTATGGAACTTTCCAGCGATATCGCTGGTGGCGGCGTTATCTCTCGATAAAGCTGAACATTCGCGTGCGGCGCGAAATCTTAACAAAACGATCTACTACAATCGAGAAGTCTCTCGAACACTGCTTCTCGGGCAGCGTCGAGCGTTGATAATCGCCCTTGCTGGTCAAACCCAAAAAACATCAAAGTAGGACAAAAAGTGGGCGTGGCATTGCCCCCCTCTGAAAAAGCATCGTCCCGATGCTTGCGAAAGAACAAAGAAGAGAAAAAAAACACAAATGCATACATAAATAAATTACAATAACAAAGGTAAAAGTAGAGTCCCCAGGTTCGCTAACGTGCAAAAAAACGGCTTAAGACGCACGACATGGACGACTTCAGGCCGGCGCGGCGTCGCTGGGAGTTCGTAATGCCGTCCGGGATGACCTCGTAGTCAAGAGCGCCGAGACGTCGAAGAACCTTGTATGGCCCGAAATATCGCCGAAGGAGTTTTCGCTAAGCCCACGTCGGCGTATCGGCGTCCAGACCCAGACGCGGTCGCCGGGCTGGTATTCCACGAAGCGTCGTCGCAGATTGTAGCGACGGCTATCGGTGTGCTGCTGGGCCTTGATGCGCAGGCGGGCGAGCTGTCGAGCTTCCTCGGCACGTTGTAAGTAAGCGGCGGCGTCGAGGTTTCTTCGTCGGTGACATTCGGTAGCATGGCGTCCAGTGTCGTCGCCGGGCTCCTTCCGTAAACCAACTTGTACGGCGTCATCTGCGTCGTTTCTTGGACGGCCGTGTTGTAAGCGAAGGTCACGTACGGAAGGACGGCGTCCCACGCCTTGTGCTCAACGTCGACGTACATGGCCAGCATGTCGGCGATGGTCTTATTTAGGCGCTCGGTGAGGCCATTGGTCTGCGGTGGTAGGCGGTGGTGCGGGCGGTGGCTCGTCTCGCTGTATTTTAAGATCGCCTGAGTTAGGTCCGCAGTAAAGGCGGTACCTCTGTCTGTGATGAGGACCTCTGGGGCGCCATGACGCAAGATGATGTTCTCCACGAAGAACTTGGCTACCTCGGCGGCACTGCCTTTGGGCAAGGCCTTTGTCTCGGCGTAGCGGGTGAGGTAGTCAGTTGCTACGACGATCCACTTGTTGCCGGAAGTCGACGTCGGGGACGGCCCCAGTAGGTCCATCCCGATTTGCTGGAACGGCCGGTGAGGTGGTTTCGATTGGCTGCAGAAGTCCCGCTGGCCTAGTCGGCGGTGTCTTCCGTCGCTGGCAATCTCGGCAAGTCTTAACGTAGTGGGCGACGTCGGCAGGAAGGCGTGACCAGTAGTATTTTTCCTGTATCCTCGCGAGCGTGCGGGAAAAGCCGAGGTGGCCAGCCGTCGGGTCGTCGTGCAGGGCCTGCAGAACCTCTGGTCGCAGTGCCGAAGGTACAACGATGAGGTAGTCGGGGCCCGGGGCCGGAGAGAAGTTCTTCTTTACGAGGACGTCGTTTTCAAGAGAAATGACGCCAGTCCCCTCCTGAATACCTTTGGAACAACGGCGGTCCTGCCCTTGAGGTATTCCCAAGGCCCCTGAATTCCGTGTCGGCTTGCTGTCGTTCAGCGAAGTCGTCGGCACTTATGGTTCCAAGAAAAAGTCATCATCGTGGTCGTCCTGCGGCGGTGCGTCGACGGGGGCACGAGAAAAGCAGTCGGTGTCGGAGTGTTTTCTTCCGGACGTGTAAACGACGGTAATGTCGAATTCTTGGAGTCTTAGGGCTCCACCGTGCGAGGCGACCTGAAGGGTCCTTCAAGTTGGCTAGCCAACACAAGGCGTGGTGGTCGCTCACAACTTTGAAGGGCCGGCCGTAGATGTAGGGGCGAAAACTTCGATGTAGTCCAGATGATGGCCAGACACTCCTTTTCTGTTGTGGAATAGTTGATTTCTGCCTTTGATAGCGACCGGCTAGCATAACTGATGACCCTTTCCAATCCGTCGGTCTTCTGCACAAGGACGGCGCCGAGTCCTACGCTGCTTGCGTCGGTGTGGATTTCCGTATCGGCGTGCTCGTCGAAAATGCGCAAGTATCGAGGCGTCTGCAGGCGTCGTTTCAATTCTGGAAATGCCTGACTTGCGACGTTTCCCACCTGAATGCGACGTCGGCCTTCGTGAGTTGCGTCAGTGGCTCGGCGATCCGCGAAAATTCCTTGACGAAACGTCTGTAAATAGGCGCACAAGCCGAGAAAACGGCGTACGGCCTTCTTGTCGGTGGGCGTCGGGAAGTCAGCGATGCCAGCTGTTTTCCGCGGGTCCGGGCGAACACCATCCTTGTTGATAACATGACCCAAGAACAAGAGCTCCTCGTACGCGAAGCGGCACTTTTCAGGCTTCAAAGTGAGTCCGGAGGTCTTGATTGCTTGAAGTACAGCTTCAAGGCGCCGAAGGTGTTCGTCCGAAGTTTGAGGAAAACACTACGACGTCGTCCAAGTACACGAGGCACGTCTGCCACTTCAAGCCGGCCAGTACTGTATCCATAACCCGTTGAAAAGTCGCAGTGCCGAGCAAAGACCAAAGGCATGACCTTGAACTCAAACAGGCCGTCTGGGCGTTATAAAGGCAGTCTTTTCTCGGTCTCTCTCGTCGCTTCTATTTGCCAGTAACCGTCTTGAGGTCCATCGACGAAAAGTACTTTGCGTTGTGTAATCGATCCAGGGTGTCGTCTATCCGGGGAAGGGGATACACGTCCTTCTTCGTGACTTTGTTCAGGCGACGATAATCGACGCAAAAACGAAGAGTCCCATCCTTCTTCTTCACTAGCACCACGGGGGATGCCCACGGACTCTTCGACGGCTGGATGATGTCGTCGCACAGCATTTCGTCGACCTGTTTCTTCACGGCCTCCCGTTCCCGCGTCGAAACCCGGTAGGGACTCTGACGGAGTGGTCGAGCATTTTCTTCTGTTATAATGCGGTGCTTAGCAAGGGGCGTTTGTCGGACCCGCAATGACGACGAGAAACAGTCCTTGTATTGCAGGAGCAGGGTTTGAGCTTATCTTGCTTGACCTTCGGAAGCTCGGGTTGACGTCAAAATCCCGTTCGGGACCTCTATTCGTCGAAGCAGGTTCGACAGCATCGAAGAGGGCGAAAGCATCGCTGGCGGCTACACATTCGTCGATGTAGGCAACCGTCGTACCCATGTTGAGGTGCCTATATTCGTGGCTGAAGTTTGTCAGCAGTATCTTTGCTTTACCGTCATGCAGCTCGGCGATACCTCTTGCGACGCAAATTTGACGATTCAGGAGTAGTTGCTGATCGCCGTCGATTACGCATTCAAGGTTCGTAGGTTTTTCGGTGCCGACGGAAATAATGACGCTGGAGCGTGGCGGAACGGTCACCTGCTCTTCTATCACATTCAGTGCAGGGTTCCCTGGCGTCGCGTGGGGCGGGAGCGCTTTGTCTGAGGTTAGTGTTATCGACTCAGACCTCAGGTCGATAACGGCGCCATGGTCACTTAGGAAGTCCATTCCGAGTATCACATCCCTGGAGCAGTTTTGTAGGATTACAAAGCTCGCAGGATAAGTCTGGTTATTGATGGTGACTCTCGCCGTGCAGACACCAATCGGCGTTATCAGATGACCTCCAGCGGTCCGGATCTCGGGTCCTTCCCAAGCAGTCTTAACTTTCTTCAACTTTGCTGCGAACGGCCCACTGACGACGGAATAGTCGGCTCCGGTGTCGACGAGAGCTGTGACGCTGTGGCCGTCGATAAGAACATCGAGGTCGCTTGTTCGTCGTCTTGCGTTGCGGTTAGGTCGTGGCGTCGGATCACGGCTTCGTCGATTTGTCCCGCTGTTTCGACGTTGCGTCGCCAGGTTTTCTTCGGGCCGCGAAGTTTCGTCGTGAGGGCTCCGTCCGGTTTGTGTGTTCTGAAGGTCTCGTCGCGTTGTCGTCGTCGGCGGCCGCGGAGGATCTTCGGCAGTTCGTCGTACAGCAACCGCACCTCCATCGGTTGCTGCCCTTAGTTTCCCGGATACGGGCTAGGCGACCGGCCCCGGTTTGGGCCATTGTACTGCCGGCGGTGCGGTGACATGTAGCGGCCGGGCGACGGCGAGCGGGAAGGTCGTCGTTCTTCCCTGTGTTCCGGTGAGGTACCCAATGGACAACGATTATCCTGACGACGTCCGAAGAAGAGCCTAACGTCCGCGTCCCAGAACGGCGGTTCACGGGGCGTGCAGCGGCCGTCGCGTTTTGGATGTCCAAAAAAGGTCTTCCGACAGACGTCCAAGAATATATAGCACGTGGACGTTTTCAATAATCCAGGCGTGGATATCAAGAGGACGTCGACAGGAGATGGCCGTGCGGACATTTCAAAGCTGTTTGGATTCAAACCGCTACACGCTAGTTCATCTGACAATGCGTGAAACTGATTTTGCAACATATGGAAACCGCCGCTAATTTTTATCTTTCGGAAAATATGTGATTGAGGAAATAATTCATGGATAATTGTGCGAGCATGTATGCATTGCATTCGTGGCATTTCTCGCGATTATTTACGTGCTTAGGAGAAAGGTGAATGGGTGACGCACATACGTAAACGTGACTGCAATTTCTTCCCACGAAACACAAAACCTCTAAAAAACGTCTTAGTTACGAGAAGACCAAGAATATATGCATTTTTTTAAATATAGCATTAATTCGAACCTCAAATGTGCTTGCATACTCTTTATTAGCATTTTCAACAGCTACGGCATACCCAGAGTCTATTTTGCCAAAGAAGTTCATAACGCCTAGTTCGAGACATTTTTCAGACATTTTGTATGAAAGTACGAGTGCAGAACGACTATCTCAATGATTCTTCGAATGTTTTCTCGAGAAGGGCCAATATACAAAAACGGCATGTCAAAAGAGCGGTTACCGTCGGCTTTACTCAAACAAATGACGCAGACAACCATACCCCCAAAATAATTTGTTTCACAACGATGCCTCTAACAGCACGCTCGCACAGCAGCGCTGCTATGCGAGCGTGCTGTTAGAGTCGCGCGACTGACAACAGTAGCAGTAGTAAAACCGGCAAAACGCAGGCACGCACGCAGCGCACCCGGCGCACCATGCGGCGCACCGTGCAATCAGCTTCGGCGGCACTCATGTTGAAACGTGTCCTTCGCGATCGTGCGATCGTGCTGTGCTGTGCACCGGCACCGGCGACTGCGGAGACGCCGTTGGCGTCGTCGCGTCGTTTTGCGTTGGCAGCAGCTCGGCTGTCATCGTTTCGCATTTTGTGTAGCGTGCCAGCTTTTCTGTACGGTTCACTGGCTGTTATCTGGCATGAAGTAACTGTGCTCATGCCATTTGCCGCATGTTTCCATCAGTGATTCGTGAAACAAGCTCTACTGTGTGTTTTTCGCCGACGGTCCGTTACAACAATGGCCTGATCTGCTCGCCACCTTCGTTGCAGCTAGCAAGCAGCTATTCGGATAACCTACTTCTTTCGGTAAGTAAAATTAAGTGTGCCTGACTTTTCGTCATTACTGCTAGAACTTTTGACAGTTCTTTGCTGGTGGTTGAATCTTTGTCGAACGCGAAACTATATACGGAGGACGCGCCGTTGCGAATCGTAAGCCAGACTTACTCGCCCTATTCCAGGTCGGTCATCTTGTTCTGCGGGTTACAGCTCGTGTGTGGGTGGGTGTATGCGTGCGAGCGAGTGTTTGCTTGCTTGCTTGCTTGCTTGCTTGCTTGCTTACAACCATGCCGGCCTGTCGCTGACAAATAGTGCAACGATTACAACAGGTGCCTCGCTTTGTGAGTAGTTATGATTGTCGTTAATAATTCATGACAGCATTTGTGCACATCTGTAATTGGAAATCTGTCTTTAGAATGACTTGATGCTCAATTATTTGTTGTAAATTATACCTAGCTTGCTTCTTCTTGTATGCAGCTTTCTTCACCGCTGTTTGTACAAGACATGAGGCCCGAGACCACGCCAGCTTGTGTGAAAGCCAGCGCAGTTTCTTTGACGGGACCTGGAGTGCATTCATGCAGAACTTGAATTTATGTTGCTGCGCTCTCACTCAGCTTCACCTTGTGCGGTCACCTTCTGTCGTATTTTGTGCCACATTCGGTGCGCTTTATTCATAAATAAGCCGCTTTTACAAGATCATTGGATAATTTATTGTTTCTGAAAAGCATATTATTTGCGCCATACACTAAACGTCATTTATGAAGTACGTGTTCATCCTTTGCATGTTCAGATTTATTATTTGTTCAGTATAGTAAACCGATGTGAATTCTACATGGAAATTGGATATAAGTGGTGTGTAGAAGAAAAGTAAGGACACAAAGAAGCGCTTGTTGTGTCCTTACTTTTATTGTCTTCGTCTCGGTTTTTGAGCTGTATTTACATTGAGCCCATTGGTGCCCCGCTGGATTTATAGTGAGGCTTTTGGTCATTATCACGTCCAGAGCTGTACTTTCTGTGGATTTTTGGGCACCTTCAGGATATGATATCCTGAAGGTGCCAAAATACACAGAAAGTCCAGCTCTGCACGTGATAATGACCAAAAGCCTCACTGTGTCCAGCATATGGGTCATTCCACGGACGTTTTCTGGACGTCGGGTAAGATTTTTACTGAATTTACATACGTCCAAGCACGTCCGAATATCCGGTTTTGACGCACGGTGGGATTAACTCGGGATGTTCAATTCCTTTGCGCCATATAGTCCTGAGGACGTCCCGTTGAACGTCCCACGGTATTTGTCGTGCATCCGCCGGATGTACGTAATGTCCAGTAAAGTGGTCCGATAGACGTCCCAAAGTTATTGGTTGCCCATTGGGTAGTCGTCGATGTCGCGAGGCCGTTCGCCTGGCTGCGGGCGCGGCGCGTTGACGGCGAATCCACGTAGCCCCATCTGTCGATACTGGCATCGGCGGTATGTGTGGCCGGCTTCCCCGCAGTGATAGCAGAGCGGTCGGTTGTCAGGGCACGCCAAACGTCGGTCTTTCGGGGGGCGCAGCGTTGTCCTGTCGGCGGGCGGTATGGCGTCGGTGGTGGTGGCGGCGGAACTGCTGCGGCGGCGCGGCGTCTTGACGTGGGCGAGGAGGGGGGCGTTGCGTCGGGCTGCAGCAGCATAGCTCATGGCTTCCGGCTGAGCCTGCGGTGCTTCGGGAATTCCAAGCGATTGCCGGACTTCCTCGCGGACAACGTCGGCGATTGAATCCACTTGATGCTGCGGCGAAGGTAACAGTTTGCGCAGCTCCTCCCGCACAATCGCTCTGATGGTGTCACGCAGGTCATCAGACTGCAGCGCCTGAACCTCCCTGTAGGTCGTCGTAGGAATGCGGCGGTTGTACTGCCTAGTGCGGATTTCTAGTGCCTTTTCGATTGTGGTGGCCTCCGAAAGGAATTCCGAGACCGTCTTCGGCGGTTGCGCACAAGTCCGGCGAAGAGTTCCTCCTTCACTCCCCGCATCAGGAAGCGAACTTTCTTTTCTTAGGACATGGCTGGATCGGCATGGCGGAATAGGCGAGTCAATTCTTCGGTGTACAGTCCGACGTTCTCATTGGGGAGCTGTACACGGGTCTCAAGAAGGGTTTCAGCCCTTTCTTTCCGGATGACGCTCGTGAAGGTGTGGAGAAATCCGGTGCGGAAGAGGTCCCATGATGTTAGCGTGGACTCTCGATTCTCGAACCAGGTCCTTGCGCCATCTTCAAGGGCGAAGTAGACATGGCGTAGCTTCTCGTCGCAGTCCCAGTTTTGAACGTGGAGACCCGGTCGTATGCCTCCAGCCAGCTTTCTGGATCCTCGCATGGTGATCCGCGGAATGCCGCGGCTCCCTCGGTTGATGCATGACGACCGTTGTAGGTGGCAGGGGTCTGTCATCGTCTCGGCGGTAGATGTGGCGGTCTTCGGCTGCCTGGCGTTTTCGGAAGGAGCCCGTACTCTGGTTGTTCCCTTCTGCCGGCGGCTGGCTCGAGATCCGGGTTGACCTTAGAGTCGTCTTCTTCGCGGCTTGGGCTTGGGTCAGCGCTCCGCGGTGGCGTCCGGATCATGAAGCAGCACCTCCACCATGTCACGTGGTCGTGACGTCGACGAAGACAGCAGTCGGCGTTTGCAGGATGAAACTGTTTATTTGGCCGAACTTGTGGCCGGAAATGAGAACTAGAACTACAGCAATACACGCTGTACAATGATAGCGGCGAACAGGGCGTCGTCCGTCGATCAACTGACAAGCGGTCGAGTGCGTCGCTTTTTATACAGGTGCTATGGAACTTTCCAGCGATATCGCTGGTGGCGGCGTTATCTCTCGATAAAGCTGGAACATTCGCGTGCGGCGCGAGATCTTAACAAAACGATCTACTACAATCGAGAAGTCTCTCGAACACTGCTGCTTCTCGGGCAGCGTCGAGCGTTGATAATCGCCCTTGCTGGTCAAACCCAAAAAACATCAAAGTAGAACAAAAAGTGGGCGTGGCAATACACTACTTCAGGAAAATGTGCAATTCGTTGGTGATGGAATGCGTCAGGGTTGGACAATGAACTAATGTTCTCTAGCATGTTATTCCACAATCTACTGGCGCGTGGAATGCCACCATATATCCCAATGGACAACCAATATCCTAACGACGTCCGAGAAGAGCCTAACGTCCGCGTCCCAGAACGACGGTTCACGGGCGTGCAGCGGACGTCTCGTTTTGGATGTCCAAAAAAGGTCTTCCGACAGACGTCCAAATATATAGCACGTGGACGTTTTCAATAATCAAGGCGTGGATATCAAGAGGACGTCGACAGGAGATGGCCGTTCGGACATTTCAAAGCTGTTTGGATGCAAACCGCTACACGCTAGTTCATCTGACAATGCGTGAAACTGATTTTGCAACATATGGAAACCGCCGCTAATTTTTATCTTTCGGAAAATATGTGATTGAGGAAATAATTCATGGATAATTGTGCGAGCATGTATGCATTGCATTCGTGGCATTTCTCGCGATTATTTACGTGCTATAGAACGGTGAATGGGTGACGCACATACGTAAACTGACTGCAGTTTCTTCCCACGAAACACAAAACCTCTAAAAAACGTCTTAGTTTACGAGAAGACCAAAAATATATGCATTTTTTAAATAGAGCATTAATTCGCCCCTCAAATGTGCTTGCATACTCTTTATTAGCATTTTAACAGCTACGGCATACCCAGAGTCTATTTTGCCAAAGAAGTTCATAACGCCTAGTTCGAGACATTTTTCAGACATTTTGTCTGAAAGTACGAGTGCACAACGACTATCTCAATGATTCTTCGAATGTTTTTCTCGAGAAGGGCCAATATACAAAAACGGCATGTGAAAAGAGCGGTTACCGTCGGTTTTACTCAAACAAATGACGCAGACAACCATACCCCCAAAATAATTTGTTTCACAACGATGCCTCTAACAGCACGCTCGCACAGCCGCTGCTGTGCGAGCGTGCTGTTAGAGTCGCGCGACTGACAACAGTATAGTGAACTAGAAGTACTCTAGTGGCACGACCGCCCGGCCACGCCGCCTCTTTTGGCGGTCGGAAATACCACGGACCGCCGCTAGGGTTTCTCGTGGCGCCACTGCGCCTTTTCCTAGGCGAAGCGCGGGCTGGCGCGGGTCACTCAGCGATTCGGCGCGCTAGTTCAACACGGCTGCCGGTATCCCGCATATCGCTTTGTCTGCGGGCACTGTACTGCACGTGTACCGGCGCACTCTGCTCTGCATTTTCTCGCACGGACCGTTGTGGAGCAACTGTCTGTACCTGTTCAGATATTCAGTACCAACGAACATGTAGCTCGCGACATGTCGAAGCGGAGGACGGATTCACACTGTTTTGCTCCGGGTTGCCGAAGCGGCTACCCGGGTGCTCCGAAGGCGTCGTTGTTTGCAGCTCCTAGAGACGACGATCTCCGCAGAAAGTGGGAGCGTACCTCCGGAGGGATGACAAGCCTCTGACCGAAACATCAGCGGTGTGCGAACATCACTTCGAACCAAGATATATTCTGCGCGAATATGTGCACGTGATAAACGGCTGTGAAGTGCGCATTCCCGAGGAAAACCGTCATTGGTGCCTGATGCCGTGCCAACGCTTTTGCCAGGTTGTCCAGCGTAACCTTTCCGTCGCGGCGCCCAAGCAAAGACCGAGAGAAGAAAAGCAGCCAAACCTGCTGAAGGCGCAAGCAGAAACGGCGAAGGCCTGATGCATCTGACGAAGTGTGCGACGGTGGTGAAATGGAAGACATGACGTTAACGCCGCCACTAGTGCGCGACTTTCAATTGAAGCTATTCGCACCTTGAAGTTCCTACAAACTACTGGTGTCGTATAGAAACAGTTGGCCACTGCGATCTGATATTTGCGACGACAGTGATAAGCAAGCTTCCGAAGCTGGATATTTTTCATGAGAAAGCTGTGTGCTTTATGTCCACAGAAGGAAAAATTGTTGCCCAGTCTTCTATCAGGTGTGTTGTGTGAAGAGAAACCCGTGCAATCCCTTGCTGAGGCCACATCCGTATTGGAACAAGCTCGAGAAAGCCCTGTCTGCAAGGGAGCAATGTGTAAACAAGAATTCAAGCCGCTTTCCTCTCGGCTGACCGCACATCATCGAGCTGAAGCAAACACTGCTGGACGATCCGTGATCAGCGTACGCTGCTTTGGAAAAGTTTCTTCTGAAGGTAAGTAGACGTAAAGTGCATTAGGATGCCCATAACATTACCACATTGCCTCAGGTATTGAGGGGTGTGATTTTAACGTATACATTGTTTGTTCACTTGCAGGCTCAAGTTGTGCAGAATGCAAGTCCCTTAGGAAAGCGTTACTGACAAGAAAGTCGTACATTAACTGTCGTGTACACCTGCCTGTAAAGAAAACCCTTTCTTCACGACTGACGCAACAAAGAAGAAGACAGCACGTCTTCAAAATCAGGCTAGCGTACTTAAGAAAAAATTGAGTGCCATGCTAGCCAAGAACGTGTCAATCGCAGAAGAAGATTTCAATGCAAAAGTAGCTCTCCTACCAGAGAAGCAGCGTGAGGCAACTCTCCACATATTCAAAGCTTCCTCACGGAAGAGCACTAAAGGCATGATATTTTCAAATGAGTGGGTGCTCGAATGTTTGATTATGAAGCTGAAAAGTGCAAAGTTGTATGAGCACTTGAGAAAAGAAAAAATCTTAGTTCTCCCCAGTAAGACTACGCTTCGCAAATATTTAAAATGTTACAGAACTGGGTTTGGATTCAGCAATAAATCTTTGATGTGCTGAAACAAAAGACTTGCACTATGGACGAGTTTTCATGCCATGGAGGACTCATCGTGGATGAACTGAAACTCTCGGAGCACCTCTCAGTGAACAGTGAAGGCCGCATTGATGGCTTCGTTGACTTGGGACAGTTTACGTCTGACAAAGATAAGCACAGTGTCTGTGATCACGGTATGGTGATAATGTTTGTGCCCTTGTTGGAAAATGGACGCAAATACTCGCTGCATTTGCGACTCATGGAAACATAAATGGGAGCCTGCTGACGAAGATAATGCTTGAAGCCGTCATTTTAGCTGAGAAGGCCGGACTCAAGGTTGATTTCATTACATCTGATGGTGCCACTTGGAATCGGAAAATGTGGTCTGTGATGGGCATCAAAGCATCACTGACAGAAACGAAATGCAGCACATTGCATCCAGTGGACCCAACGCGCAAACTCCATTTTCTGTCGGACTTTCCTCATCTAATTAAGTGCCTGAGGAATGGACTACTAAGGTCGGACTACGAAACACCTGAGGGCCGGGTAAGTTGTTTTTGATCTCCAAGCATGCTGTGCAATTTTATGATGCAATCTGTTTGTTTCTAACAGTTTCTCACTTTGGTATTAATTTCAGGTATCTTTAGAATTCGTACGCAAAGCTTTGGCACTGGATGGTTGCAGTGTGACATTGCAGGCAATGCATGGAATCACCGAAAGCCACACGAATCCCAACAATTTCGAAAAGATGCGAGTATCATTAGCTTTTCAGCTTTTCGGAGAAAAAGTGATTCATGGTCTGCAGCTGTACAAGTCCGGAATTGAAGATGCCTGTGGTGACATAACAGCTACACTGAAGTTTTTCAAGTAAGTGTCATCACATTGTGGTTGTATTGTGATTGTACCTTCCACCTTGCATATGACAGTCTGACTTTTGCTCACAAACACAGATTCATCCTGCTTTTGTTCATTTCACAGGATCATCCATGACCTTGTGCAAATGATGACTTCACGATTTCCAGCTGAAGCGCTGCGCCCAAATTCAGCAAGTGTTGAGAAGCTGCAATCGTTTTGGTAGTACCTTTCATCATGGGAAGACCACACGAAGGGACAGAAAGGATTCCTGAGCCTCAACAGCTGCAGGGCTGCGAGTGACAGTGTCAAGTGTGCTTTCTCTGCTTCAGTACCTCACTGAGAAACTAGGCTACAGGTACTTTATGACCTAGAGTAGCCAAGATCCCGTTGAGCATGTTTTTGGCATTGTCAGGCAGTCGTCTGGATGCAACACGCACCCAACCCACAGCAGTTCATTACCACTATCAACTGCTTGAGCTTCAACAATCTTGCCCACTCAGCTTCAAAGGGAAACTGTGAGCCTGCAGTGCTCCATGCCCTTCTACCCGCGAATTCAGGTGCTGAAAATGTTCCATCTGGTAAACAGCGCTTAATGGACAAGTTTATAGACAGTGACAATGTAGCTGCCGTGCAGAGGTCGCTCCCAGAGAGTGCGCCAGACCATGCGTCATGTGTCATATCTGCCAGTGATAACCGGCTTACATTCTATATAGCAGGATATGTAGCGCGAAAATGCCTACTGAAGTCTGGCTGCGAAAAGTGCCTGAAGCTTCTTGTAATGCAAAAGGAGTCCGCTGAAAGTCTCAAACACTTGCACAATTGACACACATGAAAGACAGAGGTGGCCTGCTTTATCCGTCTAGCCTGTTGTTTAAGTTTGTTCATGATTTAGAAAAAGCCTTCACAACGTGTTTCAGTTTGCTGGAGCTGCACGCTGATAGCATACTCGATATTTAAGTGAAGTTAAGGCAAAGCAAAAAAACGGACTTGGTTGTCCGATCATTCTGAAGGCATTGCAGCTGAGGTCATCGTTTTTTACATCACTACTCGTCTGCATTTCCTAACTAAAAGCGTGAACCAGAATAGTGCTAAAAAGCGCGAATCAGCCAAGCACCTAAAGCTCAGTAGATGTTAAGTTCTGGACATGTCCATCTCACGTCTCTTCTTTTTTGCGAATCGTCGTAATAGTTTTGAAAAGCTGTTCAACTAGTGAAATTTATTTGGTTATTTTGTAATCTTTTTTTTTTGTCCTCTTCCAACCACCACAATAAATAAAGACAGCGCTTGTCTCGTCTTTTTCCTGTCCGCCGTGTCTATTTTCGCGCTGTTAACCTTAAGTATGCACAACCAACTAGCCCAGTCAGCCACTTTATTAATAAAGAGGTGTCTCTGTTTTCATTTTCGATGCTGAGCACGTGTCCTGTACCATGACCTCCTAGTAATAAGCAAGCACCAAAACTATAGTGGAAGCGCCGCCGTAAGCCTAGGCATGTGATGAGCATCGCTTTGCAGCGAATGTTATTAGCGCGTGTGGTAAATACGAAATATATATATATTCTTGGCCAACCTATGTATATCGAAACCGCTGAGCCACGCAGTAACTAACCTGGCAGTTTCACGTTTGCATGAGCAAGGAAGCTAACACGCGCGTTAGAATTAACCGCAGCTGCAACTCGAAAGGAGCCCGCGACGGCCCGACAACGCAGCCGAAGCTCCTAGGAAATGTAGCAGTGGCGCCACCTCGCGGCATCCGTGTGAAAGGCTGGCGCCAGAGCCTGGCCGGTCGCGCCACTAGAGTACTTCTAGTTCACTATAGACAACAGTAATAAAACCGGCAAAAACGCAGGCACGCACGCAGCGCACCCGGCACCATGCGGCGCACCGTGCAATCAGCTTCGGCGGCACTCATGTTGAAACGTGTCCTTCGCGATCGTGCTGTGCACCGGCGACTGCGGAGACGCCGTTGGCGTCGTCGCGTCGTTTTGCGTTGGCAGCAGCTCGGCGTTTCGCATTTTGTGTAGCGTGCCAGCTTTTCTGTACGGTTCACTGGCTGTTATCTGGCATGAAGTAACTGTGCTCATGCCATTTGCCGCATATTTTCCATCAGTGATTCGTGAAACAAGCTCTACTGTGTGTTTTCGCCGACGGTCCGTTACAACAATGGCCTGATCTGCTCGCCACCTTCGTTGCAGCTAGCAAGCAGGTATTCGGATAACCTACTTCGTTCGGTAAGTGAAATTAAGTCCCAATGGACAACGAATATCCTAACGACGTCCGAAGAAGAGCCTAACGTCCGCGTCCAGAACGACGGTTCACGGGGCGTGCAGCGGACGTCTCGTTTTGGATGTCCAAAAAAGGTCTTCCGACAGACGTCCAAGAATATAGCACGTGGACGTTTTCAATAATCCAGGCGTGGATATCAAGAGGACGTCGACAGGAGATGGCCGTTCGGACATTTCAAAGCTGTTTGGATGCAAACCGCTACACGCTAGTTCATCTGACAATGCGTGAAACTGATTTTGCAACATATGGAAACCGCCGCTAATTTTTATCTTTCGGAAAATATGTGATTGAGGAAATAATTCATGGATAATTGTGCGAGCATGTATGCATTACATTCGTGGCATTTCTCGCGATTATTTACGTGCTTATGAGAACGGTGAATGGGTGACGCACATACGTAAACGTGACTGCAGTTTCTTCCCACGAAACACAAACCTCTAAAAAACGTCTTAGTTTACGAGAAGACCAAAAATATATGCATTTTTTAAATAGCATTAATTCGCCCCTCAAATGTGCTTGCATACTCTTTATTAGCATTTTCAACAGCTACGGCATACCCAGAGTCTATTTTGCCAAAGAAGTTCATAACGCCTAGTTCGAGACATTTTTCAGACATTTGTCTGAAAGTACGAGTACACAACGACTATCTCAATGATTCTTCGAATGTTTTCTCGAGAAGGGCCAATATACAAAAACGGCATGTGAAAAGAGCGGTTACCGTCGGTTTTACTCAAACAATGACGCAGACAACCATACCCCCAAAATAATTTGTTTCACAACGATGCCTCTAACAGCACGCTCGCACAGCAGCGCTGCTGTGCGAGCGTGCTGTTAGAGTCGCGCGACTGACAACAGTAAAAACCGGCAAAACGCAGGCACGCACGCAGCGCACCCGGCGCACCATGCGGCGCACCGTGCAATCAGCTTCGGCGGCACTCATGTTGAAACGTGTCCTTCGCGATCGTGCGATCGTGCTGTGCTGTGCACCGGCACCGGCGACTGCGGAGACGCCGTTGGCGTCGTCGCGTCGTTTTGCGTTGGCAGCAGCTCGGCTGTCATCGTTTCGCATTTTGTGTAGCGTGCCAGCTTTTCTGTACGGTTCACTGGCTGTTATCTGGCATGAAGTAACTGTGCTCATGCCATTTGCCGCATATTTTCCATCAGTGATTCGTGAAACAAGCTCTACTGTGTTTTCGCCGACGGTCCGTTACAACAATGGCCTGATCTGCTCGCCACCTTCGTTGCAGCTAGCAAGCAGGTATTCGGATAACCTACTTCGTTCGGTAAGTGAAATTAAGTGTGCCTGACTTTTCGTCATTACTGCTAGAACTTTGACAGTTCTTTGCTGGTGGTTGAATCTTTGTCGAACGCGAAACTATATACGGAGGACGCGCCGTTGCGAATCGTAAGCCAGACTTATCTTGTTCTTCTGCGGGTTACAGCTCGTGTGTGGGTGGGTGTATGCGTGCGAGCGAGTGTTTGCTTGCTTGCTTGCTTGCTTGCTTACAACCATGCCGGCCTGTCGCTGACAAATAGTGCAACGATTCTACAACAGGTGCCTCGCTTTGTGAGTAGTTATGATTGTCGTTAATAAATACATGACAGCATTTGTGCACATCTGTAATTGGAAATCTGTCTTTAGAATGACTTGATGCTCAATTATTTGTTGTAAATTATACCTAGCTTACTTGCTTCTTCTTGTATGCAGCTTTTCTTCACCGCTGTTTGTACAAGACATGAGGCCCGATACCACGCCAGCTTGTGTGAAAGCCAGCGCAGTTTCTTTGACGGGACCTTGAGTGCATTCATGCAGAACTTGAATTTATGTTGCTGCTGCGTCAATCAGCTTCACCTTGTGCGGTCACCTTCTGTCGTATTTGTGCCACATTCGGTGCGCTTATTCATTAATAAAGCCGCTTTTACAAGATCGTTGGATAATTTATTGTTTTGGATAAGCATGATTATTTGTGCGCCATACACTAAACGTCATTTACGAAGTACGTGTTCATCCTTTGCATGTTCAGATTTATTATTTGTTCAGTAGTAAACCGATGTGAATTCTACATGGAAATTGGATAAAGTGGTGTGTAGAAGAAAAGTAAGGACACAAAGAAGCGCTTGTTTGTGTCCTTACTTTTATTGTCTGCGTCTCGATTTTGAGCTGTATTTACAATGAGCCCATTGGTGCCCCGCTGGATATATAGTGAGGCTTTTGGTCATTATCACGTCCAGATGTACTTTCTGTGGATTTTTGGGCACCTTCAGGATATGATATCCTGAAGGTGCCAAAATACACAGAAAGTCCAGCTCTGCACGTGATAAGACCAAAAGCCTCACTGTGTCCAGCGTATGGGTCATTCCACGGACGTTTTCTGGACGTCGGGTAAGATTTTTACTGAATTTGCATACGTCCAAGCACGTCCGAATATCCGGTTTTGACGCCCGGTGGGATTAACTCGGGATGTTCAATTCCTTTGCGCCATATAGTCCTGCGGACGGCCCGTTGAACGTCCCACGGTATTTGTCGTGCATCCGCCGGATGTACGTAATGTCCAGTAAAGTGGTCCGATAGACGTCCCAAAGTTATTCGTTGCCCATTGGGGTGTGCCTGACTTTTCGTCATTACTGCTAGAACTTTTGACAGTTCTTTGCTGGTGGTTGAATCTTTGTCGAACGCGAAACTATATACGGAGGTCGCGCCGTTGCGAATCGTAAGCCAGACTTATCTTGTTCTTCTGCGGGTTACAGCTCGTGTGTGGGTGGGTGTATGCGTGCGAGCGAGTGTTTGCTTGCTTGCTTGCTTGCTTGCTTGCTTACAACCATGCCGGCCTGTCGCTGACAAATAGTGCAACGATTCTACAACAGGTGCCTCGCTTTGTGGTAGTTATGATTGTCGTTAATAAATACATGACAGCATTTGTGCACATCTGTAATTGGAAATCTGTCTTTAGAATGACTTGATGCTCAATTATTGTTGTAAATTATACCTAGCTTACTTGCTTCTGTATGCAGCTTTTCTTCACCGCTGTTTGTACAAGACATGAGGCCCGAGACCACGCCAGCTTGTGTGAAAGCCAGCGCAGTTTCTTTGACGGGACCTGGAGTGCATTCATGCAGAACTTGAATTTATGTTGCTGCTGCGTCAATCAGCTTCACCTTGTGCGGTCACCTTCTGTCGTATTTTGTGCCACATTCGGTGCGCTTTATTCATTAATAAAGCCGCTTTTACAGATCGTTGGATAATTTATTGTTTTGGATAAGCATGATTATTTGTGCGCCATACACTAAACGTCATTTACGAAGTACGTTGTCATCCTTGCATGTTCAGATTTATTATTGTTAGTAGTAAACGATGTGAATTCTACATGGAATGGATATAATGGTGTGTAGAAGAAAGTAAGGACCAAAGCGCGTTGTTTTGTCCTTTCTTTTATGTCTCGTCTCGATTTTGAGCTGTATTTACAATAGCCCATTGGTGCCCCTGGATATCTGTGAGGCTTTTGGTCATCACGTCCAGAGCTGTACTTTCTGTGGATTTTTGGGACCTTCAGGATATCATATCCTGAAGGTGCCAAAAATACACAGAAAGTCCAGCTCTGCACGTGATAATGACCAAAAGCCTCACTGTGTCCAGCGTATGGGTCATTCCACGGACGTTTTCTGGACGTCGGGTAAGATTTTTACTGAATTTGCATACGTCCAAGCACGTCCGAATATCCGGTTTTGACGCCCGGTGGGATTAACTCGGGATGTTCAATTCCTTTGCGCCATATAGTCCTGCGGACGGCCCGTTGAACGTCCCACGGTATTTGTCGTGCATCCGCCGGATGTACGTAATGTCCAGTAAAGTGGTCCGATAGACGTCCCAAAGTTATTCGTTGCCCATTGGGATGTGTCTTAAACTCAAATGAAAACTCAAATAAGACGTTCTGCTTGCAACTGTTCATTTTGTACTTGTGTTGTGGAGCATGTGATCCAGCGTATCTCTTGCATTTTGGCAAAATTAAGTATTTCTGTAAGATTGTCAAAATCACGCGGCAGCTCCGTGCTTCCAATGTCTGGTGATCATAGGCGCCAAGACATTTTTCAAGCTACAGTTGCAGCTTTTCTTTCCTGCCACTCCTATCCTGTTGCCAATAAAGACAAATTGAATTCAATTCAACACTTTCGCGTCATATTAACTCTTCTCTTACCACTGGAACATTGGCTGTTTTTGTATGTTTGAGTTAGGACTTCTTTGTACGTGTGCAACAGCTACTGGATTCACAGTGATATGCAATATATAGGGAAGTTAAACAAATGGGCTTTCCAATGATTGATTTTTAAAAATGCAAAAACAAGATATTTGTTGGAAAAAACTAAACGGAAAAAAAGACACAAAAATTTCAAGAACATCTAAGCAAAAAGTAATGTCTATGGCATTTTTTTTAATTCAGAATATACAAGCTACTGAATGATTACTTTGCAACCTTTTCTTAAAGAAGCTTAACCCCAAATTAAACGCTACTCGGGATAAGAAAAATTACATGACACGGTGCAATATTCAACTCGTTGGTATGGCTCTACCCACATTTTTTCGAAAAAATATATATATATTGACAACGTTACATATACCAATTCCGCTAGTATAAAATGTACATTTCGGTGGTACGCTACCGAAAATAGCAATTACAAAATACGTAATAACAATAATAACAAAGAAGTATTTAATTGAATTCATCATGAACATAATGACGGACTATGTCTTCAGAGAAAAAGTTCTTGACTTGTGAAGGATAGAAAATATACAGAGATTTCATAGCAAAATATGTGGGCAAAAATCGAAGTCTTAGCTGAAATCCTCATGGAGCCATGAATGTTTTATTCAGCCAGATTGATGTGCCCGTAGCCAAAACTGGCAAAACAATTTCTCTTAAAGCCTAAATGCACGTTGAAAGTGCGGCAGAACACGTCCATGTTGTGTTGAACACGTTCATATTGAACACGGTCATATTGTTGACCTTTGTTAGCACTCTTTCCTGTTCCGACGGACGTGCTTTTTCTTGAGATCGAGCTGTACGGCCATGGGTACTTGAGTTTGTAAGGGAGGAACAGTAACTGGTCCCGTGTCTTCAAGTTCTAGGAGCTGTCCAATGAGCTCTGTCCTGAAGGCCAGCTGGTCATACTGCGAAGGCCTCGAAAGCTCAGGTGTTTGTGGGTGCTGCGTGTGATGTGCATAGAAAATAGCTGATCAACAGCTGCGAAGTCGATGAAGTAGAACACCCAGGAGAAAATATTCAACTGGTTTTTATTTGGTTTTAACTGGAACCAGCTGGGTCCAACTGGAAGCCAACGGGTTACGAACAGGTTCCAGTTCGTCCCCAGCAGGAACCAGCCAGTGTGGAAATGGAACCAGTTGGCCCAGAAATAGAACGAACTGTAATGGTCAGGATACAGAAACAGCTGGAACCAGTTGGTCTGTAAACTAAACAACCCCGAAATAGTTGGTCTGAAAACCATGGAGCAAGGGCCATTTGGCCTGGAAATTAATTAAACCAAGTGGACTAGAGCAAGAACGTACGTACTACTTTTGCTCATGTAGAACCATGCAGGTGCACCCCAGACTAATTGCACCAAGGATAATTAAGTGTGCAATTGATGCAGTTCAACTGCAGGAAGGAAATTAGTTCTTGAAGGTGGTCTCAGTGCGCATGTTGGTCATTTATTGTAACATGAGCTATATACACGAGGAGAGGAAATGAAATATAAGGCTTACATGCAGTCAGTTCATATTTCTTTCCCCAAAGGTTCTTTGCCCTGAGGTTAAAAATTGGTACAGTGCCCTGCAAGTCAAAATTTTCAGTTCTGAATGTAGCGTGTATTAGCGCGGTATAAAAGAAAGGAACGTGCATGACACAGACGTAGACATAGGTTAGCACCTACTTATACCTCTACATCTGTGTCGTGTTCCTTTCGTTTATGTACCGCGCTAATACGTATACATTCATGAATGACCAACTCCCCCGATCAGCAACCCTTCTGATTTTCAGTTCTGCCGATATCATATGCAGACCGAACTGTATGCCTCCACAACTGCATTGTATGTGTCCTAAACCTGCACAATTGAAAATATTTGTGCATGCTCATGTAGTGCGTGCCCTGTGTCATGGGTATTTTATGGGCACTGCATGGTCCGAGTTGGGACCAGTCCAGAAGCCAACAAGTTCCGGCTGGGACGAGTTGGCAACTGGTTCCAGGACCAGCTGGCAACTGGTTCTAGCTGGAATGGTTCCATAACCCAGTCAGCTGGAATTTAATTCACCTAGGAAATTTGCCTTTCCCCTGCAAATGCACTTTCTCAAAACTTCGCATGAGCTAGTAAGCTTGTCGTATTTATCAATTCCACTGCATTCTGGGTTGTAAATTTCCAACATTCCGGATTGACGCATGCTCAAAATGTTGTCTACCGTGTGACTGATGCTCGTATGTGTGGTAAGGAAAAAAAATAATACTTGCATTGAGAGCGCGTGCCATGTGCGTGCAACTGACCACGGTGAACGGACAAATCATGCTGCAACAAGGAAAGGTACAAAAATGCGAAAATGTGTTTGCACAAAATTGCGAAACACACAGTGGCGTTGCGTGCGTCCCGTCTCTTCTCGTCCGCGTCTACAAAGCACATCCCCATCGTCGAAGTTGTAAAACACGAGTTAAAGTAATATAACGCAGTGATGAAGGCGAGTTTTTTTTTTTCAAAGTTAACAAAAATGCATAAGAAAACTGGTTCGCATAAGACACTCTACCGCGGACCTTAGATTACGCAATGAAATTGCGGTTTCGGTTTCGAATGTGTCCTCCCCTTCGTTGCCCTTTCTTCACGATCACTTGTTTATCGAAGCGAGGCACAGACTCGTATATATAACCATACATTTCTTATTGTATTGTGTAACGTTGTTTGGAGGTGGGCATACACTTTGTATCTGTGTTTTGCTTGTGTTGCTAGCTACTGCCAACGTTTCTACGGTCGAGTACGTAGCAAAACTTGTGACTGTGCGGATCTACTCAAAATGGTGAGTCGTTCAAGATTGCTTTTACGACTTTCGGCGTTCGATGTGTGCACGCTACCAACCGGCTGTTTCTGTACCCCTAGACGTCCTTAAAGTTCGTCCGTCCTTCGTACCGCTTTGAAAGTCCCAATGATGTGCACCGTTGCGCTTTCTCTAGTGAACCGGCGTTGATGCTAACAGGTGGTTCAATGTTTGAGCCCGAGTCAGTGACGGCACTGCACCCTTTGAGTAGCCACATTTATGTAGCTGAAGCTTTGTCCATTCAAACACAACGCCGGTACCTCAACGGCCACAGTTTATACCGGTGTCGTCGACGGGCACATATATTGTTCGCGATCAGGGCCGATCCGTATCGGATTTCTCGCTTCTACGCGGCTAAAACTAATCCTATCGTGCTTTGCTCAAACGTCACCCAAATCGCGCTTCGCAGATCGCGATCCTCTTGATTCCGATCGGGCCTAATCGACTGTGTAGCAGCACCTGATCAGGATCGAGCCTAATACGGATCGGCCCGATTGCGATCAGAAGTACCCTGTGACACCGGTAATATTTCTGGCGTGGAGCCGGGAAAGTGTGGTATGCCAGGCCTTCATATATGAATTGTCAACTTCACTATGTTCATGATTATGAGTAGCATGTAATTGCCAATTGATCTGAGTGTCACTTCATCTGGGAATTCAAGCTGTGTACCTGCATCATGCCATGCGGAATCTCGCTCGACTGTCCTTCTGTCTGGAGAGAAAAAAACCTTTGGGTCCTGTTCATTTGGGTTATAAGCCATCTTACGTTTTCACGGAATTGTCAAAAGAGATGGCAGATCTATTTCAGTTTAAACAGACAGAACCCATTCATGAAATGGTGTGGACGGCTTCGCACGGTTTTCAAAGTGATATGTGAAGGAAAGCTCTTTATGCGGCATGTCATATTGCAATTTAAGCAAAATTACATTGCAGTGAATACCAAGCAGCACCTTATTGCAAGCGCGCAAAATAATTCTAACCACGGCAGGTTAGAAATTTAACTGATAATTTTGTGAAAGACATTACTCCATTCTTAGAAGTTGCCTTATACTGTAATGTTTGCCATCCTTCAATTGTGATCTACTGGTTCTCTGTTACAGTGATTGTTTTTGGTCCATTGATTTCCTAACCGCTCAAAGGTGCTTGACGACTTCTCCTCACTCAAGATCATCACTTGATGACTAACATGTCTACGTTGTCTTAGGCGTTCCATTACTTTCCGAATGGCTTCTGCTGAGCTGAGACCACAAAAGAGTGTTTTTAAAATTACTTCTACATGTAGCACGGAGATATGTACAATTACAAATAAACAGTGATGTTTTCACGTAAAATCTTTTCAGACTTGTTTCTGTGTTTTGAACAAGTTACTCAAGACATTTCATGCCACAGACACAAAAAAAAAGAGCTGTTATGGTAAGTTTGGAGAGATTAACAATTTGTATGGTCCCTGAAAGACAGTTTGTATGTCGTATTTTTGTCGTACCTCGTGTAATATGGGCTTAATGTTTTGCCATTCTGCTGTCGTTAATTGCTACTGCATGTGAACTTTCTCTAGAACAGGTTGCAATGCCTTCGCCACTATTGCACAGCCAAAAAGCTGTTTCCGCCCGTCCTGACACCGATGCTACCACCTGGCACCTTCAAGAACAAGGTCGCCATCGTCACTGGCGGAGGCACTGGGATTGGCAAGGGGATGACCGAGATGTTTGCACAGCTTGGCGCCAACGTCACCATAATGAGCAGGTAGGTGAACCTGCCAATTGTCCTTGACTACATAGGGTCACAGTTTTCTCTGATACACGATTAGAAGCCATCGAATAGGAATTACCTCATTATTGGACACTGATTCAGGGACACGTTTTAACAACCAGGTCAAGACAACGCGGGACAATTCTGTCTCGATTCTGTTTCGTATCCCTTGACGTCAGATCGTGAGTTGCACAGCTGTACTGCGTAAATTTTATAATGCTGAACATGGATCAGTGCTGCCTGTGCAAGGGGCAGCAGTAGCCTGCATATGTTGGGATATCTTGCTGTAATAAAAACCGCACAGCTTCCTGCAGTACTGCCCGCATGGAAGTTTGGTGCTGCCATCTAATGGCTGCTGTGCTTCCATTAGGAGTGCCGATGCGTCGATAAGCGAGGCTCGTCTTGAATGTGATTCGGCCTCAAGCGTGCCCATAACTGTACAAGTTTTCTTAGAATGAAACAATCATAAATAGTTATGGTTTTCCTGCAATGCAGCTACCAGTAATATTGCTCACATAGCGTAACTAAAGAAAGCGAAATAAATACTTGATTGAAATTAGTGCAAATTGACAGCAGTGATCACAGGGATTCTGATCATTGCTTTAACTCTACTCCTCTACCAGTGCTCTTATGCCAAGTATAAACATGCAAGCTGCTGTATGCCCTGATGCAAGTGCTCATAATATATAAGATGCGTTCTAGCGTAGCATGATGCCGAAATCTAGATGAATTTTACATTTTTCAGTAAAACAAGCATAATTCCCTTTGCCAGATGCACTTTCACGGCATTCTTGCGTTCCGAGAGAGACTTATTCGAAAGCCCCAGCGTTCTCGTGTATAAAAACAATGCAGCACCATTTCTCTTTGTAAGTGAAATTGTAAGACACTTTACAGTAAACATAGCTTGCCATGAGCACTTATATTCTCTTGTTGTTTCCTTTTCATGTCCACTCTTTGATAACAGTTTCAAAAGTGCAACTTGCACTGCAGTGCTCCATCTGCATGCTTTAGTTCTTGGTGTCATTCGGGTTTTGTGTGTTTATAGCCTTGCACACCATAAAACGGAAGGTTTATACGTACAATGCAATGTTTTGTTTCTGCGTATTTTTTAAACAGGAAGCAGGAAGTCCTGGACAAAGCAGCCAAAGAGATTTCTTCGAAAACTGGCAGCAAGGTAAGTAGTCCTAATTTTTTTCCACGCCTTTATACATACTAATGCACAATACCAGACTTATCTCCATGTGCGTTCTGTCAGATAGAATGTGATGACTGTGTTAGCTCACGTTTGCCATTACACTTGCAATGTCGTGGTGTTTCATCCTTCAGCCTTGCACAAATGTACCAGTGCTGCTACATGCGTGATTCTTGCTGTCATTATGAGAAGTCACTTGTAGACTTAATGTTCATAGATTTCTTTTATATTTTTGTTCCATTTGTGTAGACTTCCGAATATTGGTACAGGTGTTAAAACAAAAAGCTTGCCATAATGCTTGCTTACAGGCCAACTCTAATGAACTTTCAATTTGACTTAATTCGTTCTGAATAAGGATACCGCTGAAGCATTCTTCTCAAGGCTGCAGGGCTGGTGGTGGTGTGGCTTTTTTGTTAGCAGCCTTTAAAGAGCACCTAAGTCCGCAACACATGTAACTGGTGGTTGTTGCTACGACTTGGGTCTAGGCACGCCACCTCAGAGATGTTCAGCACCCGCTTATCTGTAAGGTGACGCCACTTGCTCAGGCCTAGGTGATTAAACAGTATTAGGGCCTCATCAGCCCACGAACTTAAAGGGACACTAAAGAGCAAAACGATTTTTCTCGCATTGGTAAAGTAGTCTTCCACGATACCAAAAACACCACGCTGTTGTGCCAGAGCACCTGATCGAACGTGGAAGCAGGGATCAACCCCTGCATGCTTTGTCTGCAATCCGGGGAAAACGGCGTCTTCACCCAGCCGGTCCCGACAACTGACGCCAGTCGTTCTTCAAAGCTGCCCAGCTATGGAAAGGCTGCTCAACATACAAAAAGGAGCCAACACCTGCGGCCGGCGGACGGTCAAGAGGTTAGAAGACCGTCAACACCTGCGGCCGGCGGACGGTCAGGAGACTAGAAGAACGTCAACACCTGCGACCGGCGGACCGTCAGCTGGAAAATGGACGGCTAGAGGATTTAAGGCCGTGCCGGTCCATCGATCAGAGAGATGGGAGAAGGAGAACGACTCGAACGGAGTCGAACCAGCCGACATGGTCGGGCTGGCAGTCATGTTGCCTGGTAGCAAAAAGATGTAAATAGTTGTACATAAAATCTTTTCCTTCTTCACCTTGCCATTACTGACTACTCCGAGCACGATACACACCCGTGTTCGCACCGGCCACGCAACCCGAGTCCCAACAGCCGTTCCAGAGGAGGGATGCAACAACACGTATTCCCAGCAGCGAGCCTGAAGGACGACATCGGAACCTAAAGGTGGCGGTAGCGATGGGCCACGATACCTCTTTCCTAACAACGCTTGCTGTGAGAAGACGCTTAATAAGCGAGAAAACGCGCAAAAAGAAAATACAGGTGACGACGCCACCTTGGAATTCCGGCTCCATTTGCCGTGACGTCACGTATTTTTGACGGCGCCTGCTTGGGCCTTTCTAGTTCCTAATCGGTAAAATCGAAGTACATTGTCCTCTGAGGGGGCCAGAGACTTGACATGACGAGTTTGTGGAAATTTCGTCAAGCCAGTGGCACCAAAATACGTTAAATGCTCTTTGAAGTCTTTTACGTCACGAATTACAAAGTTTGGCGCGAAATTTAAAAATGAAGCTTTCAACTTGGTTTTCTCCTCTAATAATGACCCTATGGTGGTGAAATAAACTACGCAAGAGTTCTCCAAGCACACTTTATCAATCTAAACCAATTCATTGTTTCTCTTTAGTGTCCCTTTAAAAAAAAGAAAAAAAATTTGTTCTCTCATGGTGTCTTATGCTGCAGATCCTGGCCGTCGCAGCAGATGTCAGAGACCCTTCTGCTGTAGAGCAGCAGTGGACAGGAGCATTGATGAACTTGGCTTGCCTGACATAGTTGTCAACAATGCAGCAGGAAATTTCATCAGCCCAACCGAGATGCTGTCCACCAATGCCTGGAAGACTGTTGTGGACATTGTGCTTAACGGGACAGCCATTGTGACATTGGATGTAGGCAAAAGGCTGATTGAGGCTGGAAAAGGTAAACACTCATTCGCATTGGCAAGTTTAGTGTGTAACTGATGGATCACATAAGGAAACAAAGGGATCTTCTAAGTGCTGCATTTCACCGCATGTTAATCAGAAAAGGGCAGATAAATGCTGATGCACGGCCATTTGCTTTAGTGTTCAACGTCAGCTTAGGAAAAAAACAATGGCTATACAGTAAAAGCTCGTTAATTCGGATTTCACGGGACCGGAAAAAATGTCCGAAATAACCGAATGCCGAATTAACGAATGAACAGGAAAAACAACATTAAAATCAAGTTGGAGAAGCATACCTTTATTTGCTGAAGTATTTTGTAATGGTCGTCTGCGTTTTCACGCAGATTCTGGCTTACATTACAATTTTTCTTAACTTTTCCAAATGGCCAACAGCACGCAAACTGTCGGAAGTGCTCAGGCAAACGCCCTCTAATATCAAAAGCGCCTCCGAGACTTCCCGTGAGGTGCGATGAGGTCGCGACATCATTAATAATTTCTTGATCGGGCAGGAGACCAGTCGTGGCGACACAATCATCAATCGCGATGTAGTCCTGAAGGGTCATATCTGTGGGAAGGACAGCATCGAAGGTCGGGCAGTCACCGTCGGTTGACTCGGCTGACACCTCGTCGATGCCACCGTCGGCTACAGCCGCATGCTTGGGCCTCACATGTAAACACGGTCACAACGGGAAAAAACAAGAACTCCTCAAGAAGAGACGGTGCCGACACAACACAAGGGAAAATGGCGTCGGAGGCGCAGTGGGCACGAGACTAAAAAGCCACCTAAACATCGCCCAATGTTAGCGGTGTAAGCATGTTTCATGTTGGCTACCTTGTGCCGCCGAGCAAAATTAGCGCCGTGGTGTACCCAGAAATTCCCTAGTCAAGTTGGCGACAGCAGACGAGAGCAACGAGAGGCCGAGTTGAAACTGAAGTTAGATACACAAAATCTTTAAACAAGACACGCCATCAAGTGCCTCTGTGTCATGCTTTGTTGTGTTACCTCGCGAGTGTTCGCTTAGAAGTGACTGAGATTGCTAAGACATCGACTCTGCTGTCAGTTTGGATGAAGCGCGAAAGACAGGGACAAAAGGCACACATAAAGCCCCTCCATGCGTTTTCCGCCGGAAAAAAGCGGCAGTAGACGCGATGGAGGGGCTTTAGGCACACATACAACCACACATACTGCGCTACGTGCGGTGTGTGTGTGTTTTCTGTCCCTGTCTTTCGCGCTGCTCCTTAAGTTATGTTGAACCAACTAGCCAACAAGTTCACTCTTCAAGGTATCAGTGGTGTTCCGATGTAAGCGCCTGGTATAATTCAGTGCGCTCCAGAATGAGGGATTTGCCTTGTTAAGCTTCACCGCTGCACAGTGGTGTTATGCGAAGAAAACTAAACGTCACGCTGTGAAGCTCTAGTCCTTTGTGGCCGAGAAGGGTTCGCTGCCGCAAAGTGGTTGATAAAACATTTACGGCTTCGAAGCAACTTAAAGGAATCAGCCATCTCATGAGACT
The DNA here is from genome assembly GCF_013339695.2 of Rhipicephalus sanguineus. Taxonomy (NCBI): domain Eukaryota; kingdom Metazoa; phylum Arthropoda; class Arachnida; order Ixodida; family Ixodidae; genus Rhipicephalus; species Rhipicephalus sanguineus. The sequence goes on from NC_051179.1 coordinate 151,049,607, forward strand.
GTCCGAGACGTGTTAATATGAAAGCTTACAGGAGTATTTTCCATTTGTAATAATGGATATATCGAATTATTTCGCGATCCCCTTCGAATCCGATGGGTCCGACGGTCGTCAAGTGAGGTGAAACTTGAGGCACTCGAGAGTGTGCGTTGCGTTAAAATGTCTGTGTATGCCCTGCTTTATGTTACCTCGCGTGTGTTCGCTTGAATTTATACAGATATTGTCTATCAGCAGTGCTAAGAAATCTATCATCTGCACATTTATTTGACCTGAAATGTAGCAGCTGGCGTTTGAAGTAGACATCCGTAGCGGCGCCTCGTCGCAATTGTGCAGCAAGTTCACTATGCGATCACGCTGAATTCAGGCCACGTGATTCATTGGTATCTTGTAATAATTTCTGTTGGCATAATTAAGTTTCTCCATGACACTATTCCAAGCTATTCCAAGAAGTGGCTTGGTCTGTTCTCTAATGTAGAGGGTTGCTGCTAATTCGTTTGCCTGGCTGGTAGAAGAATTGAAGAAACCTTTGCTATGCACTGGCGCATTTATTAGACGTTTGGGTGCTCGTACGGTGACTGGAGACTGCGTGGGCGCCTTTTTTTGTAATTAAAGAAGACAAAGCATCAGGTAACGTATGTGGCAGTTACGATTTCCCTGCTGGTGGGCTTCGCTGCACAGCGAATCACCGATGCACAGTACATGCTTTGTGGCATAACACAGCTGCAATGCTATAAAGCTGACTATAGTGAATCTGTCATCTTGTAGCACGTATATAATGTAAATATATAGTGCATTGAATCCAAGGGGCAGTGCAAGCATGGCGTAAACAAGCAGGGTACGAGTCAAAATATGGGCGGCGTGCGCAGCACAGATTTCTTTGCGCTCCACAATGAAGGAATTGCTTTGTAAGTGTTACCGCTACACAGGGGTGTAATGCGACGAAAACTAAATGCCACGCTGTGAAGCTTGCTACCTGTGGCTGCAATTAGTTGCCGGAAAGAGCATCACCAGGTTGTTTCAGACTGATCTGACGAGAAAATAAGCAATCTGCATCGCTGCGCCTAGTACACACATACTGTGCCCTAAGTAGGGAGGCCGGCTTCGGCATGACGCTCGTTCGTGTGGTGGCTCGATCGCCACAAGCATTTGTTTAAAACAAGCAATAAGGTGGCATTGCTGTCCACCTTAGAAGACAACGCAGTGAATGCTTTCACGGTGGCCACTCCTTCCGATACCTCTGCCCAGCACCAATCCAATACTTGCCCCGACAGCGCAATTAAGTCGATGATTGCTTCTGATTTAACACCGCAGCGGACTGACGAGCTCCACCGGGTTCTACTGTCGTACATCGACGTTTTCGATCTCGGCGGCCGTCCATTGGGGCAAGCTACCGGTGTGACGCACCGCATAAACACTGGTGATGCGCCTCCTATCCATAGGCGTCCATATCGCGTGTCGGCGACTGAGCGTCAAATTATCCAAAGTGAGGTCGACAAAATGCTCGCCAAGAACATCATTGAGCCATCCTGTAGTCCTTGGGCGTCCCCTGTCGTACTCGTCCACAAGAAAGACGGCACATGGCGTCTCTGTGTCGATTATTGACACCTAAACAGAATTACAAAAAAAGACGTGTACCCTCTGCCACGAATAGATGACGCCCTCGATTGCCTCTATGGTGCCCGCTATTTTTCCTCCATAGACCTACGTTCCGGGTACTGGCAGATTCAGGTGGATGACATGGATCGTGAGAAAACGGCATTTATCACACCTGATGGCCTATATCAATTCAAGGTCATGCCCTTCGGCCTCTGTAACGCTCCAGCCACCTTTGAACGAATGATGGACTCTCTGCTCAGAGGCTTTAAATGGTCCACCTGTTTGTGCTGCTTGGACGATGTCGTTGTTTTTTCACCTACATTTGAGACTCATATAGAGCGCCTGTCAGCCGTCTTAGATATCTTCCGTCGCGCTGGCCTGCAGCTGAACTCGTCCAAGTGTCACTTTGGCCGTCACCAAATTACAGTACTTGGCCACTTAGTAGACGCTAACGGCGTACAACCAGACCCAGCCAAAATCAGCGCAGTCAAAAACTTTCCTGTACCACGATCTGCAAAGGATGTTCGCAGCTTTCTCGGACTATGCTCCTACTTCCGACGCTTTGTGAAAAATTTTGCAGACATAGCGAGACCCCTTACGCAGCTCCTCAAACAAGACGTCCCGTTTTCATGGAGCTCAGAAGCGGCCTCTGCGTTCTCCAATCTCATCGCGCTCCTCACTACTCCTCCGATTTTGGCCCACTTTGACCCTGCTGCCCTACTAAGATCCGTACGGATGCAAGTGGCCATGGCATCGGCGCAGTGCTAGCTCAACGCCAACGTGGCCATGACTGCGTTATTGCATACGCCAGCCGCCTGCTATCAGCCCCTGAACGCAATTATTCCATCACAGAGCGCGAGTGCTTGGCTCACGTTTGGGCGGTCACGAAATTCAGACCATACCTCTATGGACGCCCATTTTCGGTAGTTACCGACCACCACGCGCTCTGCTGGCTGAACACCCTCAAAGATCCCTCGGGGCGCCTTGGTCGCTGGGCTTTGCGTCTGCAGGAATTTTCTCACTCGGTCGTGTACAAATCTGGTCGCCTGCACCAGGACGCCGATTGCCTCTCCCGGTACCCTGTCGACGATCCTGATGACAGTGACGCCAACACGGTGCCCTCCATCTTCTCCGTGTCCGCCTTCATTCACATTGGGGAAGAACAGAAACGGGACCCACTGCTGCTCGACATCATCAGCCGCGCGGAATATTCCCCAAACGACGCCTCCGTCCGTCACCTTGTATTTCAAGAGGGCGTCCTATACCGCCGCAATTTCCGAGCTGACAGGCCTGACCTTCTTCTTGTCGTGCCTAAGCATTTACGGCGCAGTGTCCTCGCTGAACTTCACGATGCGCCTACAGCTGGACACCTTGGCGTATCTCGGACGTATGAGCGCGTACGGCGACGTTTCTTCTGGCCAGGCCTTGCTCGCTCGGTACGCCGATACGTCGCTGCGTGTGAGTTATGTCAACGTCGCAAAACACCGTCGCTGCTACCTGCTGGCCATCTTCAACCAGTAGACATACCCACGGAACCGTTTCACCGCGTTGGGTTAGACCTGCTTGGTCCTTTTCCTGCATCAACATTGGGAAACAAGCGGATAGCAGTGGCTACTGACTATGCTACGCGCTACGCTATTACGCGAGCTCTACCAACGAGTTGTGCAACCGACGTTGCTGACTTCCTGTTACGGGACGTTATACTGGTTCACGGTGCCCCAAGACAACTGCTCACCGACTGTGGCCGTTCGTTTCTCTCTCAAGTCATCGCCGACATCCTGCGTTCCTGTTCCACGCAGCACAAAGTGACCACTGCTTACCACCCTCAAACCAACGGCCTCGCGGAACGGTTCAATCGCACGCTTACGGACATGCTCGCTATGTATGTGTCGCCGGACCACCGAGACTGGGATATTGCCCTACCCTACGCAACTTTCGCGTGTAACTCATCGCGCCACGACACAGCCGGCTTTTCACCTTTCTACCTATTGTACGGAAGAGAGCCGACATTACCACTGGACACCATCATTTCATCCAGTACCTCGTCCACCAGCGAGTATGCTCATGACGCTATCGCGCGAGCCGATCATGCCCGTCAGCTCGCTCGCGCTCGCCTGACGGCGTCGCAGAGCAATCAACGACGTCGGTACGATGCCTCACATCGGGACGCACATTTCGTTCCCGGTACCCTTGTGCTACTCTGGTCCCCTAATCGACGAGTGGGCCTATCTGAAAAACTTTTTTCACGTTACACGGGACCTTACCGTGTAGTGCGTCAAGTAACACCTGTCACTATGAGATTGGCCCCATCTGTCCCTCGTCATCTGTTGTTCGGTCCAGTGATGTTGTTCACGTCTCACGGCTCAAGCCCTACAACACTGCTTCTGAAAACGACCTTTAAAGCTCCGGGACGGTGCTTCCGCCGCTGGGGTCATGCTACGTACCAGTGGCATCGTGATCCACAAGACGAAGAAAAGGACGACAATAGGATAGACTGGCGCGAGCTGTTCCTATCGGCAGCGCTGCTCGGTGAACTACTTGTAAATACATCTGTTGCTAGTCCTTCGAGTCTCTGTTTATATTCCCCGTAACAATATTGATTATTCGGTGACTATATCGCGGAATATTGGAGCTAAACGTTTTTCTAAGGCACCTTTGGGAAAAGCTGGCTTTTCTGGAACCACGAGACAAGTTCCGATCATGTCTCAAACTTCGTCGTCCAAAAAGGACCAGCTTCGTAAACTAATGCGCTTGATACGCTAGCAAGGTTAACACAAAAATGAAACCTAATGCACTGTGCGGCTATGCCTGCGCAGTGATCTCATTGAGCTGAAACAAAACTGATTCCCCCGCCTTGCGAACTGCATGCCCCTTAGTAAAAAAGTGGCCCTTCTCAAAGAAAGCAGCAAGTATGCACCTTATTCGTGCGTCCATTAAATCAAGCCACCTGCATTTCCATGGTTAAATCGCATGATCAACGTCTCACACGCACGTAGAGCCAGGGACTAGGCTAGGTACATCTCGCTTGGAATTTCCTAGGGACAGCACCAAAAAGTGGTCTGGCAACGCGGGCATGTTTTGGTGGCTTTTAGTCGCTCCCGCGCAGTGGAGCGAAGAAAGAAGACGCCGACGTTCGATGACGCCGCAATCGCCCCCACTAGTTGATAACGATGGCGATGTCACTCAAGTTTCGGTTTCGCCCCAGTGGTGCCAGCGCTGCTTTACCACACATTTGTGTAGCGGCAGCAGTCAGAATTTTTCCGAATTAAGCGGTGCGGAGCCCAATTCTGACGAAAACGAAGGTTTGGTCCCATAGATTAACATGCACTTTGGCCGGGACCAATAGAGCCGTCCGAATTATCCGAATTTCCGAATTAATGGGTGTCGAATTAATGAGCTTTTACTGTATTGCCTTGAACATAACTTTAGAAAGTTGGTATTTTGGACCAGTTGGTAAGACATTTTAGACTAAGGAAACTGCTAAATTGGCAGCACCATTGACAAGGCAGATGAGACAAGCACGTGCCCTGTCAATCAGCAAGGTTTGTGTCTTGCAGGCTACAAGCTTACATAAGGAGGATATGGACCATTCTTAACTCCTAGCATCTGTTGTGACTTAGTGAGTCCGTTGAGTTGCATGTTGCAAGCTCTACAGTGAGCTCTAAATGGCACGCTGCTTGATTCGTGGTGTCGATCTGCATCTGTCCGCATACAAAAAGAACCGATAACCACCTCCAAGCGAGTGATGTCACGTATTGGCATCATCGTGTGATGTCATCATGATGTCGCGGATCACCAGAATTTGTGACGTTATTGTGACGTTACTATATGACATCATCGTGAGCTCAAAGGTGAGCTGATCCTGGGGGCAGTACAACGCCATGTGAGAGTGCAGAAAGCTTCAGTGGAGCAGTATGTGTTTCGTACGTGTTTCACCACATCATTCACGTTGGTGCTGCATTGGCGTGGTAGTGCATGGCAAGTATGGGTAGACCGCACATTGTGAGAACGCCCAAAGAGCAGTGTAATTTTGAAGAACCTCGACCAGAACGGAGACAGGAGTGCTCCCTGGAGCTCTGCTGGTCACCCACCTTCACAGAGTGAAATTGCTCCAACTTTTTTGACGAGTGCCCTAAAATATTTTCCTCTCCAGGTGCAAACTTCCTGGCTATCTCTGCAACCTACACTAAGCACGGCTCTGGATATGTTGCGCCCAGTGCAGCCGCCAAGAGTGGTGTCGAAACACTCATGATGTAAGTGGGCTTCATTCCTACTTCGTTGCTTACACCCATCGTGGTAACAGGGCAGCTGTCACGTTCTTTCACTGTTTGCATAATCATGGCTTTGGCAGTGTAGTGCGCCGCTAGTACGTGCCACAAGGATCCGACCAGGAGAAGACGACGACGATGCACTAAGCATGAGATGGCTGCGCCTGTTCTTGTTCACGTCTGCCTAAATGGCTTCTGACAAAACTATCTAATTTGTGGTCTCACAGCATCGACGTCTGTCTGCCCGTTTCCACAAATTAGTGACGTGGACTTCGCCTGATTGCACTTGCATGGACTTGCCTGGACCGCATTGCACTTGCCGTGACCTGGACTTCGCTTCCTGAATTGCCCTTGCCTCGGCCGCTTCGCTTGGCCAGCAGCTGCCAGGAACTCGAGCACCGCAGTCTTCGCAGTCTTTTTCGAAGCCAGAAAGTCATGACCTCTCACCAGGTACCGTCATCATCGCCACAACCCCGCGAGCCCGACGTTTCCACTCTCAAGCTCCCCGAGTTCTGGTCGTCGGCTCGGAACTTTGGTTCTCACCGTAGTCATTGTTCTGTCGTCATCGGCTTACATCACAGTTACCATGTACCATGTCATTGCGGCACTTCAGCCTCATACTGCTACTGTCGTTCGCGATGTTCTATTCTCTCCTCCAGCTGATCACCCCTATCATCATCTTAAGGAGACGCTCATCAAGCACACTACTGACATGAGCAACATCGACTGCAGCAACTCCTTACATTAGAGGAGCTCGCGATTGCAAACCACTGACTTATTGTGGCGCCGCAAACCTTGGCGCCCGATCTCACTACGACACCGAACAACGCACTTCTTTGAGAAATTTTTTCGCAGCGTCTTGCAACGCAGGTGCGCCTAATTCTCACTGCGTCTTCATCATCCACGCTGCAATCTCTGGCTCAGTTTGGCCGACAGAATTATGGATGTTGGTTTTCCCTCCGTGGCCACACTTCGTCACCCTACAGACCCTTCGCCCAACAATGCAGCTAGGGCGACAGCTATGCACGTTTCTTCACTGCTGACGAGGAGCTCACCCGAAAAGTAGAACAACTTACGCTGAAGTCACCACCTTCCGAACAAACAGCCATGTCCTTCATCACGAACTCGCCAACTTTTATCATCGCTTTATTCCTTGTTCACTGATATACTGCAGCCTCTCAACGGCCCTCTCAGGGCCTCAAGACACCGATACCCCATACCTTGGAACGATACGGCTGAGCGTGCATTTACAGACATTAAAGAAAGCTATTGGCGGCGCTACGCTCCTCCGCCACCCTAATGCGACACCCCAACTCCGTCATAGTAGACGCATCTGAAACAGTCCGTTGTTGGCGCTTGGCAGCCCATCACCTTCTTTTCCGAAAACTTGCCCCTCCCGAGCGCCGCTACAGCATCTTTGGCTGAGAGCTACTCACCGTCTACTTGGCCTGTGAAGCACTTTCAATATTTCCTCGAAGGACACGCCTTTCACATCCTTACGGATCATAAGCCATGGACGTCTGCTTTAACGTCCACCAGCACTTCCTGTGCCCCCCACGAAATCATACAGCTCTCTTTCATTTCTGAATATACGAGCGACATTCGCCACGTCAGTGCAAACACTGTTGCTGATGCGCTTTCTCATGCCGCTATCTATGCAACACAACATGGCCAATGAGCATCGACTTCACAGCCAGAAGAATGACGAGGAGCTCCAGCTGTACACAAGCGCAGCACGTCTCTCGTCTTGGCTGATGTCTTGGTGCCTGACTGTGACGTGCCTCTCGTTTGTGATACGTCAACAGGACATCTTCGTCCCTACGTACCTCTCCCATTCTCTCAAGCAGTCTTTGATGCCCTGCATTCTTTGGCTCACCCTGGCATTCACGCAACACAGTGACTCATCACTTCTCGTTATGTGTGGCCCGAGCATTAACATAGACGTTCTTCGTTGGTCACATGCGTGCCCTAGGTGCCAACAATCTAAAGTGCATCGCCACACTGTGACCCCTCTTGATACATTCGCTTTCCCAGATGCTTGCTTCAGCCACCTGCATGTCGATATCGTCGATCCCCTTCCTCCATGCGGGAACCATCGCTACCTGTTAACCTGCGTTGACAGGTTCACCAGGTGGCCTGAAGCGATTCCTCTTCAATACATAACTGCGGAGTCAACAGCTCGAGCATTCGTCACTCTGTGGATTAGCCGCTACGGTGTCCCTTCCACCATTAAGACTCCCCGTGGTCACCAGTTTGACTGAAACATTGCTCGCCAATCTACCTTGGCTCCTCGGTGTCAACCACATCAAGACTACATCTCATACCACCCCATCACCAATGGAATCATCGAACATTTTCATCGCCAACTGAAGGCGCCACTCACGGCTTCCACTTTCCTTCATCGTGGACCAAACACCTTCCTTTCATTATGCTTGGAATCTGCTCGTCTCTTCATAGTGACTCGTCCATAAGCGCCGCCGAGCTGACATTTGGCACCACTCTTCGAGCTCCTGGTGAATTCTTCAGCGACTCACCCACGGTACCTGCCGGTGTTTATGACTATGCATACCATCTATACAACGCTATGCGTACCGTAGTTCTCCCTGACAACGATGGACATCCCGTAGTGTGTACGTCAGTCCTGACATACAAAACTGCCCGCACATTTTTGTGCGACACGATGCCATGCCACCTCCCTGTAGTCCCCAAATGATGTCCCGTTTAAGATCATCAACTGCATACCTAAATACTACCTCCTGCTCATCAACCGCCGGGAAGATACGGTTTCCGTCGACCATCTCAAACCTGCGTACTTGGATACCGATGCTTCAACAACATCTCATATTACAATCACTCCAGATTGCCATACTCTCCGCGTGCATTTAACAGCTCAGCAATCTGCTTCTGGCCACCTGTAACATACTTGCGACTTCCTCGCTACAAGAGGGACCCTGTAGCGTGCTAGTATGTGCCACAAGGATCCGACCAGGAGAAGATGACGATTGACGCGCCAAGCACGAGATGGCTGCGCCTGTTCTTGTTGCATCTGTCTAAATGCTTCTGACAAAATATGTAATTTGTGGTCTCACAGCATCGATGTCTGTCTGCCTGTTTCCACAGCAGAACCACAGTCCAGGCTCTTGGCTTTCCTCTTGAGACTGAGACATACCAACTTTTCTGCTCTAGCAAAGCTAACCATGTAACCGTCCGCCCATTCTTTACTTGTGTTGGTGGGGCAGGCACACTTAATGCCGTCGTAGATCTACCCATGAAATATGTGTTTGATTGCTAATTCCAATCGTAATGTTCCAGTAGGGGTGGCATGCAGAAACACTTGTATTCCTGAGGCATGTTTGCGCTGGGACAATCGGTTTCTAGAGAAACATGCAAACTGCTGAAAAGGCCCTATCTCTGACAATCTAGTCTGGGCCTCCTTTTGCTGCTGCCGCTATCAGAATCCCTCTTTGCAACTAGTCAGAATGCAGTGCAGTAGTTGCACCATTCTCAGCAGCGCTCTGCTCATGATTCAATACCATGAATATGCTTGCCACTAAGCCCTCACAAGTGCAACGTAGTGACAAACACCGACTCGCACAAAAAAGCATGCACGCTGCGTGCAAGCCAGTGGTGTGAACAGTGCGCACTGCTTTTTCAGGGCTATGCAGCAGCACCACACTGTGTAGGATTGGCAGTGTGATCAATTTGTAATTTCAGCGGCAGGAAAGTTTCTGTTGCTGTGGACACCGAATACTTTGGTGTGAACGAGCCGCTGGATGTACTGTAAATGCAGGCCTTTCAGACTTTACATAGCTATTTTGGTCAAGCATGAAGTGTATATGTCAAACGCCAGATCTTTAGACTGTGTGCACTCTGAAGACAGGCAGCAGACATTCATGCAACGCACTGGCAGACAGCAGTGACCTGAAAGACACTTGTGACAAGAAGCGAAACGTGGGCTAGTTGGTGATAGTTCATTTTTTAGCACCTTACGGTGCTAAACGGACGAGGACAAAGTTCAAAGAAGGTAACGACATGTTAACTTCTTTGAACTTCGTCCTCGTCTGTTTAGCGCTGTAAGCTGTTCAAAAAAGGCACTTGTGATTCCCGCACAAACTGCAGCGCCAAAAGCAGCGCTTCGAATGAAGAAGTACAGTTCGTTATTGTTTATCCTTACTTAGAAGTAAGTTTTTCTCGAATTGTAGTGATTAAACATTAAGCAAGCCAGAAGACCGGTGAAAGACATTGGCTTGAAGTGTTGAGAAGTTATCGAACTAGGAATGGCACTAGAACCAACATCTTCGCAAGACGACTCGTCTTTGTCGACAGACACACATCCCTTTGTTGAAATGTTGGCTTCAGGGACACTCCATGCTTGATGATTTCTTTCTCAAAGGCTGTAGTTGTGTATGTTTGGTACTGTATTGTGCAGTCATGCATGTCATACGATTGTGGCATATGCAGAAAAAGAAAGGTTAACACTCTGCTGAAAAGTATGGCTGCAGTTCAGTACTAAATCAGTGGTTATGGCAGTGTCTCATCACAACTACTCCAATATTGTATTAATTTTGGCTATATTGAACTATCTTGTGATCAGCTGATTGTTTGATATAACGAGGTTCAGCAGTAGTTAAGCAGCCCTTGTTTACAGACGCACATTTTTTTTTTCTTTTGGTCAGAATAATTCAGCAAGACGCTGGGCAGCTCCATTCACGCTTGTGAAAAAGTAAGGTGGTTTTTCAAGATTTTGCATTAACCATTGCTGATTGACGTAACAAAAAAAGGACGTGTTCCCGCTTTCACATATTGATGATGCATTAGACTGACCTCATATGCCCTCTTTGTTCAGTGGACCTGTGCTTCAGCTGCTGGTAAATTACATCACATCCCGATTTCAAGGAAAGACCACCATTGTAACCCCAGATAGGCCCCTTATGTTTAAGGTGGTGCCATTAGGACTGTGCAGTGTTCCTGGAACTTCTAATTGGTTAATAGTGGTTCTGTGTGGTATGAAAGGGAACATCTGTATGTGCTACCACAGCAGCATTGTTTCTTTGAGCACGCTTTCAGTGAACACACCTTGTTTGTTTTAGGCTGCGTGAGAAACACCAGCCTAGATTAAACTTGAAGAAATGCCATTTTGGGGGCTGCTATACTGTTGTGCTATTGCACTCACCGATATCTCCAGCAGATGGCAGTTCTTAATACGTTCAGTGCACTGTGGTTTCGCGGGGCTTCCTTCATATTTCAGCTGCTTTATTCTTCATCCCTTTGCTCCCGTTGAAGAGTATAGTCGTCCTGAGATTTGGTACCAAAATCACCGATGACGACTATACTCGTCATCAATAAAAATTGGTCCCACATGGAACAAGTGGCGACTACACTCGTCATAGTTCTGCTTCTTGACACTAGATAGCCACAGTTGGTAAACCCTAATGCAGACTGCCTCTTGCATATGTCACTTAGCACCATGGACTGTGACGTACAGAACTTCGATAACCTTGCTTCTATGTCAGCTATGTTTTGATGCTGATAGCAATGAAGTATTTGATATAACAAAGTAAACTGCCAATTTTAGTGGCTTCATTATATTGAGGTTTAACTGTATTTCTGTTGTGACCCAGTTTTGACATGCAGTGTCATACCATTCATGAACTAATGAACTTCTGTAGTGCATTAACTGAATGATTGTTGTTTAAATTGAAGTGTCATGTTGATAAGGGAAAGAAACACAAAAGTGAATGAAAAAAACACATTTCTACAGAGGGTACTTCAAAGCTATGTAGCTTTATTGGTTGATTCAACCAGATGTGTAATTTTTTTTGCTTGTTTGCCGTTAGGTCACTTGCAGCAGAGTGGGCAAAGTACGGTATGCGCTTCAACTGCATTGAGCCTGGGCCTGTCTACACCAAGGTGAGCCTCTTATGGCACATTATGTGCGAAATAAAGGGATCGTGTGGTCACAGTATGCAACTTTCGGCGTTTCAGTTGTACCGTTTTCTTCCTTGCCCGTAAGCACTGAGACATATTTTGTGGGGTTGTTTTTCGACAGAAAGCATTCCTCGACGTGCTTTGCCTGTTCGCTGATTAGGGTAAAACTTAACTTTGAATGTGGGGTCAGAGAAATTCAGGATCGGAGACGAAATTCAGACATTTACGATGAGGTGGCAGCACCATCACGCTGTCGAGATGGTACAATTGTTGCTGTTGTTGCTACTTGCCCGAGCCTAAGAATGTCAAGAACAGTGGGGATAGGGGCCACAATAACATGGAAGCAGATGATTCTGACTGTTCTATGATGGAAGCTACTCAGGAAGCTACCTGGGCAGTTTGCTACAATCGCATATGACATTGTGGCAACCACAAGTGACCAACTTTTCGTTCAATGCACAGGAACAAACTCTCCTTGAATTCATTCTTATTTATTAAAAAATCATTGCACACTAACATTTCTTCAATTTCATTGGGTAATTAGTAACTAATCCAGTGATTCCACTCCTGCGCCAAAGTGTGCCAAATTGTATTTGCTGCGCCATCCTGATAATATCGACGAAAATTGCGCCAAACTGCGCCAAAGTCTCGGGTTTAGGGGCGTCTATCGCCAAAAATCGCACCGCCGGCGCGTCAGAACATGTGCAGCTTGATCTTGGGGCATCCAAAGTCGCAACGATGGACCAAGAATTATTCCGCTGAATAATAGCGCTCGCGCATGCGTCCCGAGTAAGCCACGATGCCACGCACGGTGCCGACGCAGCTTTTGTTTTGCAAGTCGGCTCGACAGCAAAACGCGCTCTCCGCAGAGGCTTGTGACGTCTAGGCCTATCGGTAGCGAGAAAGTGCGACGGCGATTCATCGGCGAACGTCGTCTGTTCCAGAAACGTTGCTGATTGCTCGTTTCAAGCGTCCCATGGCACGCAAGGAAAGCAATGTTCAGTAATAACTACATGCGTGCCGCTAAAATGTCTGTCACTTCTGTTTCTGGACATCGTGAATGAAATCTGAGATCGCTAGCAGTAGATATATGGAACAATATAGAATTTTCCTTGCTGTCGCCTTTATGAGAAGAACACCGCGAACGATGGGAACGCGTTGACACTTTTCCTCAGATATACTTTATCCATGGATCTTCATCCAGAAGAGCTTTTTCGTAATTCCTTCTACCAGCACATCCGAGTTTGTAATCACTCTGCGGTAAATACCCCCCTAAAAGGCCCCGCCCTGTCGAGCTCACGTGCTAGGGTTCCAATTCCAATTTTTGCTTGCTTTTTAAAAATGTAATCTCATTAATAAAAATTACGCCATATCCACGAAGTGAATAATGATTGAGGAGCTGGCTCGGAGATAATCGGGTAAACCGTGAATGCTCCGTACAATTCCTCTACTATCATGTAAAGACGTCACATGTTGTTACAGTAGCAATTGTGGTCAGGTTGTTGTCGAACCACAAGCGGTCGCAGACCTCGCAGCTGTGGCCAAACGTGTGGTCGAGGAAATCGAGGAAATGTGGTTTTGCCTGCGTTAATGTCATCATCAAGGTGCTCGAAGAACAAGAGGAAGAAGACTTTACTTTCGCGCGAGCGCGCGCATGCTACAGTTGGCTATGCTATATGTGGTTTTGCCTGCGTTAATGTCATCATGAAGGCGCTCAAAGAGCAAGAGGAAGAAGACTTCTCTTTCGCGCGAGCGTGCGCATGCTACAGTTGGCTATGCTATTTGTGGTTTTGCCTGCGTTAATGTCATCATCAAGGCGCTCGAAAAAGAAAAGGTAGAAGACTTCTCTTTCGCGCGAGCTGCGCCTGTAGCGGTCGCCTATGGAACTATGGTTACGCTTACAACGCGGGACATTGCCCCAGCTTAAGGACCTGGCGAACCAGCTCCTAAAAGCATATCTCCTGGTCGGAGCAGTCGCAAATGTGCAGCTGTCGGTAGCGGGCCCATCGCTGACGGCCCACAGTGAAGCGGCTACGCCATGTTACACATCCGCCCCTCGCTTTCGAGGTCAATAGCCGACGGTTAAAAAAACTCAGTTTCGCCTAAGGGCGAAGCAATGAATGCGATACTAACAAATTGTATTGTTAAACGAAGTAAAGCTCGCAGCTAACTCTTTTGGATCTGATCTCGTGTAACTCAACAAAACGCTGGTTTAAGGGAATATGGCCGCTCCAGGAACCGAAGTGTTTTCATGCTCTGAGTTCTCTGAACACGAAGTAAGCGTTGAGAGCACAGCAAGTTTACGAACCGTCTCCTGATACCTCGAGATAGCGCGCGCGCGAGTGACTGCGTCCTTCGAACGATGCGGTTCCCACCCCCCACCCCCCGCTCCCCTGGCATCCCTTCGTGCTCCTTACGAAAGACGTGCGGGGCGTTTCCTCTCTGTTTGATGAGCAATCGACGGCAGGCCTGCACACGGGAAGATGTTATCTCATGCGTTCTCCGTGCGACGGAGACAGACGGCCAGCTAGTTTAATCTCCGCTTGAGGCGTAGTGATGTTATTAATTTGGACTTTATACGGAATATTACGGCAACGGCGACGGCAAAAATCCGCTGAGAGTGTCCATATAATTGCTATCACAATAAAACATAAAAAAAATTGAGGAGCCATTTTACTCTGTGAAGTGGATGATAAGCGAAGCTGTTTCGCGCATGGCACAAAGGTGACATGGTGGAGGACAGTTTGGTATGTAAGGCCAGGTTGTTAACAGCCAGGCTGTTAACGTTCAATACGCAATATTTATGCAAAAGCCATAGATGTTTTATCAAACACGAAAATTGACCGTCGGCGACGTCAATCGATTGATGCAAGAAATAATCATCATGTGATGGCGTCATCATCACGTCATAGATCGTCAAAACTTGCGACGTCATCATGGCGTCATATATCGTAATGTCACGTGATGACGTCATCACATGATATCGTTGCTTTACACTGCTTCCGTGATCGGTGCTCCGATCATGGAGCTAGCGCAAAACCAGGTGAAGTGCAGAAAGCTTGCAGAGAGGGAGGGGGAGGATCTACCCGTCGATCGAGAAGAACCTGGCTTTCGCCTTGGAGTTTTCTTAGGGGAATGCATTAGGGACAGTGTGGCTCTTTGGCATTCAGGCACCGCTGTACATCACGGCATTTGTCTACCACGTCTGCTTATAACCACGTAGATGTATTTAGAGTGGTATTTCACAAAATGCAATTTTATTTATCCAGTATTCTGTTTATTTGTTAGTGCCGAAAATAATCGCCGAAGAGGTTAATCCAGAACACTCAACTGCATGAGCCCTTATTTTTCATTAGCGAGTGAAGTATGGTGTTCTCCTGAGATGATTTTTCCACGAGATTTGCAATGAATCGAAATATTTCTAGCCTTCATAAGAGCCCCATAGTAATATTCAGGGGCTTGAATGTTAATGCAATATGCTTCAGTAGTGCACTCCAGGATGTAAAATTTGCTGCTCCAGAGTGCTTCCAGATGCAAAATTACCTGCTCCAAAGTGCTCCAAGATAGAAATTTTGCTGCTCCAAAAATTGCTCCAAATCAGAAGTCCTCGGTAGCATCACTGCTAATCTAGTTGTTGGTTAAGTTGTGTAATACCTACATTTACGAATGACATACTTATTCATGACTTGCCTCCTCTGTATTAATGAAGCTTTACTGTTTCTTTTTGCCGGCATGTTTATCAAGCCCATGCACCTTGCATATGTTGGTGGGCTCCAGATCAGTGACCATGCACGAGCACGTGGCAAAGCGCTTGTGTGTTGCGGCTCATATCGAGTGTGATAATACGTACACATGTTCTCCATGCCTAGTGACAAAAGAAGAAATGATAATAAATGTCAGTGTTGCCTGATATAGAAATAATTTGTGATTGTCCTTTTGCAAGTGTGCAGGCCTGTGGCAAACTGTGCTCAACAATTGTCGCACCTTTATTGATGCTCACGTGTATGCTTCCAGAATTGTTGGCTGCCATTGCTACTTCGTGACTTCGGTATCTCTAGTGGGCATGTGCAAATATTCGAGCATTTCGAATATTCGAACTCGCTTCGACATGAATTTAAGTTATTAAAATTTTCGAAGTATTCGAAGTGAACGAACAGGCGACATATTAGACCGCATGTAAACCCTTTGTAAAGGTGGTTTCACTGCAGCGTAGGAGTGCTATGTCGTAAAAACATCTGTCCAGGAAAAGTCCGCACTACCACAAAGCCTCACTTCGAAGTTAAAGGGACACTAAAGGCAAATGTTGCCGAAGTTGGTCGCTGAAATAACGTTCCAGAAACCTCGTAGTGCTTGTTTCGTGCCAAGGAGATGCTTATTTTGAAAGAAAGTCACGTTTTAGTGGTCCACACAGCGTTAGCGCACTTCAAATCACCCACCTGGAAAGAGGCTCCTGACGTAGCGTTTGCCTTGCCCAACATTGCCCGCCTTTACTAATGCCCGTTAACCGACGCTGCTGTTTCTGCTCTGAAGGGTGCATTGCAAGCCTTGCCAAGTTGTGGTTGATCTCGTAGGTAATCCTCTGCACCAAAGTGCAGCAAGCACACACACAGATTTCTTGATCGTTTAGCACACTGTCGCAGAGGGACGGCACACTGCTACTTCGGCATAGGGGTTTATTAGGGCACCCATTGAAAAGTAACGTCGGTTTCTTTACTACAGCAGCTGTTGCTCAAGCGGCGCCCACCATTCAGGCACCTGGCAACATAGCAGGGACACACCAGTTTGTCTAACTTTCTGTTAGAGCGACTTTTATGAGTGTACAAAGCACGCGCAACAGTATGTGATAACAAAACTACCACTGAGATGCGACCGCGTGAGCGGTGAGCAGCCCGGTGAAAACAGAACTTTTAAACCATCCGTGCCGTTCTCCTTGGTAACGCAAAGTTCTTTTTTCCATGAATGGAACAGAAACGCACAAGCAGAATCTTATTGCGTTTTATAATGTAGGCAATGTTATTTTTTTTATTATAATTAGTTTGAGTACTAGTGATTAATTGTACTCGGGACTCTTGACGTCATCGGGCTCATTCCAAAATGTCCGACTGGTGGCGCATATCATGTCCTACATTTACCTTAATTTCTCGATTAGTAGAGCACTGCTGTTGATAATACTGACGTTTTAGGCTTTCTCAACATTCACCTTTCACTCTGACATAAATTGTTATTTGCCTTTAGTGTCCCTTTAGATGAACATATTACCCGCATATCGATTAATTATTTTTTAAGTTTAAAGGCTTCTTATACAGTCTTATATGGGATAAGAATAGTAAATGTTAACGTAACGTATTTTACCGGTTATCACTGGCATCGTACTGAAATTCAGATCCTGCTACTATCCAAAGTTGCTTCCACTTTACTACAAACCAAAGAAGTGCAATTCACACATACCTCGTTCCAATCTTTAAAAATATTGTGCAGGTTAGTTGGGACATGACATAGGTACATGCTCATTTTTCTTTATAATATGTGATATATGCTATTCGAACTATTAATTAGAAATTATTCGACCAAATCACGAAATTATTCTACCTAAAATTTACTATTCGCACATCCCTAATCTTCAGTACAAACCATGTTTACATCAATATGGCAAAGACGCAAAGATGCGTTAATTATTGCTTTGGTGAATGCCACATGTTACCTCTTGGGCTGTTGGTGTAAGCATGCTGGCCTTGTGGATCTTGTAGTTTGTATTCTGCTAATACACAACCGGGCTTTTTGTGCTTTCGTCTAGGGTGCCTCCAGCAGGCTAGACCCCGATGGCCGCTTTACCGAAGAAGCCGTGAAGGGTGCCATAGAGAGGCAAGGGGAAATACCCGAGGTTGCCAATTTGGCGGTGTACTTGGTCAGTGATTACTCCAGTTGGCTGACAGGAGAGGTAAGTTGGCACAATGTGCAACGCAAGAGCCAGTGTGCACAAAGGGACGAGGCAGTTTCATTTTGAGTCTAGCTCTAACAAATGTAGTGAACCAATAAGCTCTTAGTGACTTAGTGCCATTCTTATTTCGCAGTTAGGCACGCTAAACAGCGCAGCCCCCCCCCCCCTAGTATGTTTTTCACAGGACCGCGAAAGAAAACGCAGTAGCCGGGAAACATATAACGCGAACATGTAGCTAAAATCTAGAAAAACAGCTGCTAAATAATAAAACACGGCTCACGGCCTTCCCTTAGATAAACTTAATCATCTGTTTATGGCTTAAGGACGCCTTTGATGAAAGTCTGGCATTTCTTTCACGTCTCTGCCAGAGCCAGACCCTTTTCGAACACTTGGATGGCCTCATGGCAGTCCATATTGCCAAACTCATTGGCCTACCTCCTCACCATATTCAGAGCAGTGACATTTCACAGCATATCAGGCAGATGCATTGCAGGAACAGCACGTGAATAGACGATTCTAATGCATAGGTGACTGTAGATTCTTTGCTGGGACCAGACACCACAAAACTTATACATGGGACAATGTGTAAGTACGGAACATATATAAGCGGGGTTCTAATGTATTACAGCTATAGCTGCAATTTCTGTGCTGAAGTGCACGTTGAATACACAAAGTACATGCATAATGCAATTGTTTGACTAACATTAAGGAAGATTTTTGTGTGTAAAATAAAATGACAGATTTCGAGAAGTGGTGAGATATAAATTTTGATTCATGTCTGCAAATATTTAATAAAAAGTGCTAGTGGTTGCAAAGAGCTAAGACAGCAAGAATGCCCTAAAATCAAATTAAAAATCCATCAAGATTATGGCATTTGCATCTTTAAATGGAAAACGTCGACTTGTTCAACAAGTTTATGCCGTCGTTACCTCAGCACTGTAGCCTTATGTCACCATCACTGGCGAGGTAAGGCGATCGCCATCACCGGCTCGCTCTGTGCTAGTACAGTCGACTCTCGTTAATACGAAGTTCACGGGGACCGTGAAAAACTTCGAATTAAGCGGAATTCCAATTAACCACAATGAACGAAAAATACATTTATTTCAAAGCAGTTTATGAGAAAAAATCTGTGATTGCCGTTTGCTTCTGTTTGCTGAATCTTGCAGCAGAAAGCAAGTCCTGCAGGCTGTATATGTGCCCGAGTGCTTCCTCGGTGTTGCTCTCAGCAGTGAAAAACCGCTGCGCGAGGGCAAGGCCTGCGGCTACATCAGCAACCCACGGTAGTGGCTCACTTGCGGCGTTGTCGTCGTCAACCTCAGTTTCGTGACTAGGCTCGCTGGGCCGAACCATCTCCACGATCTCAGCGTCCGACAGTGCACCGCACGTTTCTACCGAACTGTCAGTGGCAACGTACTCCTCGAAAGGGACGTCACCGAGAGCTGGCAGGAGACCATCGACGTCAAGCTCAACTGTGCCTTCTTCCCCCACTGTACAAGACGCGTCATCATCTGCACCACTTGGAATGAAGCCGCACGCCCTAAAGCAGTTCGCAATGGTTTCGTCCTTTACGCGACCCCACGCTCGCGCCAGCATATGAATAGCACTGAGAAGGCTCACCTCATACCGACTTGCATTGTCCATACACAACAGCATCCGCTCAAGAAGATGCTTCCTGTACAGTACTTTCACGTTTTGATGATCCCCTGGTCCAGTGGTTGTAACACCGATGGTGTTCGCTGGCAGGTAGGCGACACGTATTGCACTCAAGGGCGGCACATTCATGTGTGCACTGCATTGGTCCACAAGGAGCAATACATTGCGTTTAGATAACGCGAACTTGCGATCCAATTTTGTCAGTCAATCCTTGAATAGGTCTGCGGTCATCCACGCTTTCCTGTTGCACACGTAGTCGACAGGCAGCGTTTTCACGCCCTTGAAACATCTAGGCTTAGCAGCTTTGCCTATCACGAGCAGGCGACATCGCTCAGTGCCCGTCATGTTCGCCGCTATCAGCACCGACACTCTTTCTTTGCTATGCTTCCCTCCAGCACAGTCATCGTCCTTAATGGTCAGCGTCTTCTCGGGCAACATTCTGTAAAAAAGTGCTGTCTCGTCGGCATTGAAGATATCTTCCGGCCGATATTCTCCCAAGTATTTGCGAAGCTGATTTTCCCTCCTCGTAGCACATGTTGCAGCGTTGACGGCAGCCCTTTCCCCGTTCACGCTTTTAAACACCATGTCGTGGCGTTGCTTGAACCGTGTGAGCCACCCATCGGACGAAGCAAAGTTCTCGATGCCTAGCATAATCGCAAGCGATGACGCTTTCGCTGCAACGATATCGCCGCTGAGAGGAAGTCTGTTGCTTCGAGCCTCCCGAATCCAGATGAGCAGCGCTTGCTCTAACTCCGAGTGGGCGCCGGTGCGCATTCTCTTGCGAGACATCTTGAACTGGTCATTTTCGAATGCGTCCAGTACCGAGCGCTTGTTCTTCAGGATGTTAGACAGGGTATTAGGCTTGATGCCGTATTTCCGCGCAATATCTTGCTTGGCGGTGCCTCCTTGTTCAACTTCTTTCAAAATTTTGACTTTCGTCGCCAAGTCAAGCGTCCGATAAGGCCCGCGAGTTGCCATAGTAAATGCACGTGGAGCTTCGTCGCACGTGGAAACGCTGAGTCCGCACACGACCGTAGCGAGATCAACAATGAGGCCCGGAACTGGAACCGCCGGAGCAGCCGCTTCGTGATCTGGGGCGCTGCATGCAACTGCGATGCCATCAGCTGACGCTTTGAGCTGCGGCGCTGTGGTCAACTGCGATGCCCTTGGGTGCCGGTCGCACACGCATTGTTGTTTAGCACTTCAAAAATAGAAAATTTAACAAACATTACGATTTCCTCCGGGAATTCGATTGAAAATAAATTCGAATTAACCGAAATTTCAGACCTCTAGCTTCCAATTACCGAGAATTTCTTCCTGTTGAACTGCATGCAAAACTGACAGGACCCCCACTCCACTTCCAATTAACCGATAATTCCAATTAAGCGACTTCGAATTATCGGGAGTCGACTGTACATGCTGCTGGTTTGCGAGGCAAACGAACAGCATACTTACCGAACCGCAGCGTTAGTCACAATTTCCTCAGTACTGATACAGTCCTTGAATGAACATGTTCTTCTAGAATGGCACCAACTACTGATGGTGAGCCAATGAGCATGCAGGAAAAGAAAGCCAGAAAAAGTCATCTTTGGCAGTACATACAGTAAAAGCTTGTTAATTTGGCCCATGTTAATTTGGAAAATCGGATAATTCGGACGTGTTCCCTGGACCCGGCCAGCATATGCATTGTTTAATGGCATAAAACTCTCGTTAATTTGGTCATATTTCGCCGCAACCTGGTTAATTCAGACGATCCTCGGAGCACGCCAAGCGTGAAACGCCGCAAATGTGTGACAAAAAGAGCAAAAACAGTGTTCACAGACAACCACAACAAGGCGCCGCTGTCCGCATCGTTATCTTCAGTTTCGAGCACTCAGCAGCTTCGTTTTAACTTGATGCAATGTGTGCACAATGTCACAAAGCTCAAACGTGATGGCGGATTCTGTTGAAGATGAAAAGCTTTCAGCCGTGGTCGGCATGCTGGCAAAAAACTCGTTTGCTACATCGCGATGGACAAACTATCAGTAGCCGGCCATTTTACCTGCAAAAGAACTACAGTAATACCTCGTTAACTCGAACTCGCATATCTCGAAAAATCGGCTAAGTCGAAGTTTTCCGCGGTACCGAACAATTTCCCATAGGTGCAATGTATTTATTGCCCTTTATCTCGAAGCATTTCCGTGCCCACTTTCGGTTATCTCGAAATCTCGACTGAGAATGGAACCAAAACTTCGCCGCCGAACCGTTTCACAAAATACTAGCGGCAAAATGTCATACGTTTCACAAGGTTCGCGCGAGGCTGCCGCGTTTACGACGAAGTGAACACTGTTCCCGAAAGTAAAGTCGGAACCCAGCGGCATACCAACTTTGTCGAGCAACCCTGTGTCACGTCATGTGACGCTATAGACGTGCACATAAGCAGGCCCTGCAAAATAGCTCGGGTCGTACACGTTTTGTTTACCGTCAGATGCGATTTCGGCATTTTATTTACGCAAGGCACGTCGCGCAGATTTTTTCGTCGGCCATGCGATGTGGTGAGGATAACGCCACCAAAGCAAAGCAAGTCACTGATGCTGCAAAGAAAGGTAGCCCTAATCAAAGAAACGGATTCGAGGCTCGAAGTTTCCGGACGTCAGAACGGCGCTGAATGTGTGGCATCGTGCGAGAGGAGCCCCTTCCAGTCACATCGACAGATAAGGCCGATTCTCTGGACTTAGCGGTGGGCATAGAGTTTCTTACAATAATACCTAGAGGGGAATCTGGCGCTAGTGTCTACGCGGGCTCCTTGAGACGCGCTTCAACCACCATGGGAATGACGGGAAGTACAGGCTTCGGATTTGCTTCGGATGGATTAGGTTCTTGAGATTCGCAACGCTTGTTTGCCGAGTGTAAAACAAAGTGATATGAAGTTAATTCCAATTAAAACTTGCTTCATTCTTTTGTACGTAAAACCTGTTGCAAAAAGATTGCGTGACCGTGCGATGGAACTGAAACGTGAACAAGTTCAACCACCAGGGTATGCGATGCTCTGCAATTGTGTTCCAGATTTGGCATCACCAAATAATGAATTATTTTTGTACAACACTTGAAAAGAAACATGCTTGTTTTTCCCTCGAAAGTACGCATTATCTATTTATGGAAATAACAGTACTGTATTGAGTGAGAAACACTTAACGTATCGTCTGCTGCGATGCCAGGTGCGTCTGTTCAAGTGGTCTGCCTCCAACGCATCTCTCGCTTTGTTGTGAAGTCGAGTCAAAGGAGCGCGACGGTGCGTCTACTTAGCTTCGCCGTTGTTTTGCAGCTGATTTGAACGAGTTTTGGTTAGACGCGCTTATCAAACAAACGTGAACTCGATGCAGTTTGCTGCACTGACATGGGACGCTACCTCTGTGCGCAGCGGTGAGTGCACGACGCTTTGCTACAACTGTCAAATACAACCTGTAAAGCTGCAGCGTCGCAGCTAACCAAGAGGTCTAGCGGTCTTCAGCCTCTTTGAACAACAAAGGCGCTGCTTGAATGCTTTGAAACGCACCCCACTACCCACGCCTCGCAAAGAACGAAACTGAAACTGTAGAAAAAGATCCATAGACAGTTCGCTAGCTAACGCTATCCATTCCGAAGCCTGTACTTCCCATCATTCCCATGGTGGTTGAACGATCGCAGCGCCAGTTTCCTCTCTAGGGTATTGTATGAAACTCTATGGCGGTGGGCTAAACTGATCTAGCCTGCGACATCGGCTGGTTTGACCATTTTTTAAGCCAAACAATGTGGCGTCACGCACAGTGATCGCGGCAGCGTCGACGCAGCTACTCGAGGTGTGACGACATCCGCCGAAACAAGAAACATGCTTCGCTTGATGCGAAATAAATTTGAGTGCAGCGGCGCGGATGATCGGCACATGCGACGTGTTAAGCAACTCGAGAAAGCTTTGCTAGGTACAAGTGTTACTGAGAGGCAGACCAGCCTTAGTCGGTCTCTCTGCACTAAATAAAAAGGCAGTGTCGAAAAACACAGCTGGTTAATAGCGATGGTATGTCATTATTTTTCTTCAAAACCTTTACAAAGAGCCAGTTAGGCGCTCCTGTTAAGAAACTGGTCAGCAGAAATAACGTTTCTAGCTAGAACTGAACTTCTCAATGGAATTTGTCCAACTTTGCTTATCTCGAAAATCTGCTTATCTCGAAATTTTTTCTGGTTTTTACTACTTCGAGTTAACGAGGTATTACTGTATCTTCACGCCTGCATGGTGGTGGCAGTGGTATACGTAATAAGGGAGGGGTGCATGGCATGTTTCAAGCTAATTAAACACAGAAGTCTGACGCCGTGGTCGTATTGTCAATGAAGTCGCAGGATGATGAAAATTGCAGCTTTTATACTGCTCTGATGCAAAAAAAGTACAGGATTTACGTGTTGCTCAAGAAAGTGAAAGTGAATTTATACAATAGACATTTATTTATTCTTTTCTTGATACTTTCGATAACTCGACATCTGGTTAATTTTGACATTTTTTCGGTCCCGTGAAATTCGAATTAACGAGCTCTTACTGAACTACAAAAAACTTTAATCAGCGACAGCTCTGTGTTAGTCGTGTGAACGTGTTCTTCAGGCGTTGAGAGGAACAATGACAATTCTTCATAATTATGCGAAACAGCGCCCTTTGTCGATGGAAGAGTACAGAAAATGCAGTGCAAACATGCCTTTGAAGAGTCAACCAACGCAGAATGATACGATTCCACCGAGAAAGCAGCTTTCGTCTCATAAGAAAGAAAATGCACTTCATCAGAAAGTAGCAGAGATGGTTGCATTAGGTCGGTCTTTAATGTTACAGCCTTGTATAAACTGGGGATTCAAGACCCTCATGAGACAAGCTCTACTCAGCTACAGCCTACCATGTCAAACGAAATTGTTGCGTGTACTCGCCCCAGGCCTGTACAGTGACAGCAATGTGAAAGGCACTTATAGACTAGGGGTGTGCGAATATTGGAAAATTTCGAATAGCGAGTCGAATAGCATTCTATTTGATTCGATACTCGAATCGAATAGTGCGTGTTAGAAATATCAAATATTTTTCTAAGAATAAGCAACAATGAAAAAACCTCAAAGGAACAAAACGTTGGAACGAAGAGGGGTAACGTTTCTTGTTTTAGTCATCAAATTACCAAGATACATGCAGCCCAAGGTTTTACGGGACTATCGACACTACAATATATATTGTTTACAGGATGAAAACTCCAGTGTTGCCGAAGCAGCAGAGTCATCAATCCACTATCTTCATCATGATGTTCGTGATGATGTTCTCCAATGAATATTTTTTAATATTTGTGTAAAAGTGTTATTTAAAAGCTGTTGGCAATGTGCCACCTTGAATACTAAAGTCGCTGCTTTATTTCAACCTGCAGTTACAAAATATTTCTAAGGCTCTGGTTGCTGCTTTATACGAGCTTACCTCAGTCAGTGCCGCCTCTATCTTCCTGTGCCTGGGCAACGGAGAGAAGCGCAATGGGAACCGGCCGTCGGCGTTAGTGCAGCTTTTAGCCGCTGAAGACCGCCACCGTAGTAGACTCGCCGTCGCATCGTCGTTCGCGGAAACGAATGCCGTGGCTGCATTCGAAGCTGTTATATGGTTCAGTTTTCGGCTCTATTCGTGTTGTTTAAAGTATAATGAAAACTTGTAAACGGGAATCATGAAGCTCTTGTCGTTCTGGCCAATCAGCCCATTTCAATGTCGTGTGTCGTTCGCGGCGATTTGATCGAGATGCTCGCGCGTCGTCTGCTAGGCCGATACCAGAGATCGCATTAGTGACGCGCGGAAGATTGTTTCGTCACCATTTCGTTCGCTTGACTGAGAGTCGGTTTTTGGCTGTCTGAAAGTTGATTTTCGAAAGCAGCATTCGCCACCGAGCTAATACTGAAAGCTTGGGCACTTAATGTTCCCCGATGCGTGCTACCACCTGCTGGTGTAGCACATACAGTGAACTCTCAATTGAGTGAACTTCAAGGGACCCAAGGAAATAGTTCACTTAACTGAAAGTTCACTAAAGTGAATATTCACTAGAATATGGAACAGCATTGGGCACAGCAGACATTAGAGTCAAAAGTGTGAAATGCAATTTATTTTGAAAAGAAATCTGTAATTTCCATTTGGACTGGTGCCCTTAAAGCGCAAGAAGAGACAAAGCTTTCCAGAGAGTCTACGTTTCTGTGCACTGCCTCTGGCGCAGCTTGTTGCTGAGACACGAAGTCTCGCAACTTTCTAACATACTCTACGACTCTACCGTGTCGGCTAGAGTTACAGGATTTGAACCTGCCTCAGCTGTTACGACTTCCTCGTCGCACTCTTCTTCTTCTGGTTCCGGACGAACACTCGAAACAATTTCCAAATCAGATAGTTCTCACATGTGACAAGATCACTGTCACACTGCACATAGTCCTCAAATGAAGCACCACTGTCAACGTCCAGCTGTTGTTTCCCGAAATGAACATGTCCGCACAATACCGATGATGCCGATGAGACAGACAAAAGAAGAAGGGGCGAACTGATGCGCACGTGGCTCGCTTTCGTCACCCGCACGGCCGCTTTGCCTCGGCGGCGCTGCATGCACAAGCGATGTCGCGCCGCCGCCGATGGATGGGCGATTTAGTGGCGGCTCGCATCGGCTATGCCAGTGCTGCAGTGCACAAAACTTCGTTGAATTGGTTTAAAAAATGAGCTTGGGTCCGCGGATCAAGTTCGTTCAACTGAAAAATTCAGTATTCTGAAATTCGTTTAACTGAAAGATTTTTGCATAGAATGCATAAGAAAATGGCCGGGGATTTTCTAAAAGTTCGTTATTCTGAAATATTCGTTAAACCGACGTTCGTACAAGTGAGAGTTTACTGTACTATACGTAGGCCTGGAGTTCATGCGCTAAATAGTATGAAATGTCACTAGACTGCTTCCAGGGATATGCGTGATCACCCGTTTCCTTCGTAAAGCTTTTGAGAATTGAATTGCATTTGTTGCCACCGAGAGAAAGCGACAGCTGGTTCCAGGAAATGAGGAACTATGCCAAGCGATTCCACCATTTCAGAGCTTAAACCAGTTAAATCATGGTGGTACGAAAAACAAACAAAAACAGCTGCATATTCCGGACGCTTCCTGCAACTCTGGCCGATGTGTGTGAGCAGACGCTGTTGTTCAAGTCTAAAGTCGTAGTGCCAACTCTCAACTTGAGTCAATGTGACAGGCGTGAAAAATGCGACCTGCTGCCAGTTGCTTGAGCTCGTCTTTGTATTCGTCAGCGGGTTGTTGTAGCCTCAGTATCTGGCTCCTCAGGTATCGTTCTTTTCTCTTCCATTTGGCATTTTCGGTAGTGAGCAAAATAGAGGCCGAATGGCTATCGACCTGGATGCTTTTGTCACATGGTGCATCCTGTTCAGCCTTGTGCAGGCATTCATTGTGACACTCTACATGATGATTGTCAGTTGTATCACCGGTAGCGCATGTGGTGTCCATGGGCTCGATTCTTCAAGCTTCGGGACCTAATGTCGGTGCTGCACATGGTGGCGATCGCGGGGCAGTGTTGCTACTGGTGCATGCATTCGCTGACTGTTTGGACACAGCACAGTCACGTTTAGTGATACTTGCCATGCTTGGTTCAGTTGTTACCTTGGGCTGCAAACGTGAAGGGTAGTCTGCAAATACTGATGCTACTGCATAGCCGCCGCTTCTTATATCTATGAAATCTTCGGTTCGTAAATTACGGCTACATATTCTAGTGTAGTTTGGAGTATTAGGAGACCAATTATCCCGCCTAATTGCTGCAAGTCACCTTTCCCGATTACCAGCGGCAGCTGGAATTTCATGGAACGACAGTCGAACAATGTATTAAGGCGAAAACCTTAAATGGCTCCTCAAATGCAAAAATTGATCATCGTTGGCTTCAACACGAGTGATGCCAGAAATCGTCATTACGTGATGGCGTCATCATATGACGTCACAGATCATAAAATTTTGGAGACATCATCGTGACGTCACACGACGTGACGTGTAATATTACTCCTTCGCTTGGTCAAAAAGGGCCGATCACGGAGGCAGTGCATAATCAGCTGAGGTGCTGAAAGCTTGCAGTGCTACCGATCCTTGATGCTGTAGGAAAACCATGTTAAGTGCAAAAATATCTCGGTGGGAGTCAAGGGATGTTCAGTACATTGACTGGGAAGAAAAAGAAGATGGCTTTTGCCTTTCAGTCATCTTAGGTGAACGCATAAGGAACCCCGTGAGATATTTTTTTCCTTATCAATAAACGGAAATAAATAAAGACAATCGTGATTTCTTTCCGTTCCATTTGCAGAGTGGAACGACATACTAAGGCATGCGAATGACGCGTTTGCAATAGCCTGAAATAGAAAATAAAACGCGAACACTATCAACTCGAATGTGAGTATCGAACCGGCTGCAGGGCCTCACAGACTGCCTGCAGAATAAGTACAGTGGGGATGGAAAGAAACACGAACATGCGGCATCTACATTCTTTGCTGTTTCACATTTACTTTCAAGTGGTTGTAGCCCGGATCATTGATGAAAAGACGGAGTCATCCATGATATATAATCAGGCCATCTAGCATCTTTTATTGCCACCACGGTCAGAGCATGATGAAAAACAGTGCGTCACTATGTTCGCGTTTCCTTTCATCCTCCCTGCAGCTGTGAAAGCCTGTGAGAAGCAGGAATTCAATTAAACTAGAATACAAACACGAATTCGGGAGCTTCGTAATACGCGCGGGCCGCTCAGCGCCAGCTTCCCGTAGTCTACTTGCACAGCGCCACCAGGCGGCAGCGGCGAGCGGAGCCGAAGCGCGTGCTTGATGGTCCGAGGAGAGCGTTCGCCCAGGCACTGAAAAATAGAGGAAGCGCTGCCCCAGTTTACGAAATTGACGTATTTTTTGTCGGTTAAAAGTAATCCTAATGTTCCTTTGTTAAACCTAGTGAATATTTGTTTCAAATAAAATGTTGGGGAGTTCTCGGGCTGTTTTAGAAGCGTTAAATTACCATCTAGGGCTGATTGAGCACGGTTGCCTTAGTATTAGAAAACTGTTCGAATTCGATTCAGTGTCATCGCTATTTGATTGGTATTCCATTCGGTTCTAAAATTCACTGTGCACACGCTCATATTACAGACAAAATGGCACTCTAACTTTTACGAGTGATATGCGGACCTTTCGTGTCAATGAGGGTTTTATAAAAGCCTGACGTGCCATTAAATTACTTTGAAATTTGAGATGAACTTCACTTTGAACACGTTAGGTTTGCCGGAGGGTCATTAGAGCAGCTGTGCACTGACTGGGAGACACTAGCTGAAAATGTGAAGTACGTTGTGGTGTACAAGTGCATCAGTATCCAGATGGCTGCCGGGAGACTGGCGTGCCTCCAGCGAGCCTTTTTAGACCACACACTGCAGGTGGTGATTAGCGATGTGACGTCGCATACCCTTGCGAGTGACAAAGTATGTAAGAAGGCAAAAGCAATGGTAGAACACTACAGTCATAGCCCTTGTGCACTGAAAAGACTGGGCAATATGCAGAAGCTGCTGAACAAAGAAGTGCTCCATGTTGCTCAGGATGTCAGCACTGCATAAAAGTCAGTACTGCATGCTTTCGAGGCTCCTTGAAATCAAAGAGGCCATCATTCTCAAGCTGACTGCTTTGGACACGAGCACAGATGCCTTGAGTGGCCTCTAGTAAGAGTACCAGCGTCCCGGTACTTTCACTTCTATCATTGAGATGGTGCAGAGGGCTTATGTACATTACGTACGTGGGCACTCACATGTACTAATAGCCCTGTCGTGGCATGCGATGTCACATAACGCAAAGCGCTTGCATGATGCGTATGTAGCATTTTTCGGCAGTACTAAAGCTCTCTATTGTGGAGTTACCTAGTTTGGCAGGCAGAAAATGTCATGGGGGGGTTCTAATCAGTTGTTTGTCTTGTCAACGAATCGTGCCTTATCGCCAAATTCTGTCATCCATATCAAAATGTTGGAGTAGGTACATTGTTGGCTTGATACCTAAAGTTACGTATTTATTTCTTGTCTGCAGGTTATTCGAATGGATGGGGGTCACTTAAACTACCATGCCAGCGTTTTCAACAGGCTTTCCGAAGTACCCAAGGAGCAGTGGAAAGCCATTCAGGCTGCCATCAAGAGTGTCGAGGGTTCGTGATAATTCTTGGTTTGGCAAGAGTCAAGCAAGATATCCTCCTGATGTAGAAGCTCCGCTACGCACTTTCTAATGTTGAACGCTCCTTGAATGGTGTAATCTTAGGAATTCATTTAGGAGGGTGGTGGCTGACTTCCACGGACTTCTCCAACAGTGGCTGCATCTACATGTGTATACACTCAAACCTCTATATAGCGAACATGGATATAACGAATTATCGGTTATAACAAAGTAAATGAAGAATAGTCTTGTCATAAATACAGTACTAGAAATAAACGTTTATAACGAATTTTCGGATATAACGAAGTTATTCTCGTGGCAGATGTGACTTCGTTATAATGAGGTTCGAGTGTATTGATAGCAGCCCTGGTTTGCATCTTAGAAGGTAACAGTGTCATGAAGCTATGGACATCTTAAACAGTTCCTGTAGGGCTGTACAGTGCTGTCCACATCACAGGGCACTAGCCATTTTCTCATCACATCAAAGAGGAAGGTTTTTTCCTTGGAGATTGGAAGCTGCTTTACACATTCGGCGCTCAGACGATGAAACGCAAGGCCATAACCAAAGATACATAGTCTTTATGTAAAAAAGCATGTTTGTGTGCTTTTCTCCAAAAATCGACCCACTAACTCAGTTTGGAACCTTTTAGCATAATTCTAAAACTAAATTGCCAGAAGCAATCTCACGATGATTATTAAGTTAGTGCAAGAGTTGGTGTTCCCTGGCCGCTTCAGTTTTGGCGTTACTATCTCATGGATCAGCCCATGTTGCTATCGTGCTCAGGATCAGGACACCGACTCGAGATATGTAGTACATTCTAACCTCGATATAACGAATACGGATATAACGAATTATTGGTTATAACAAAGTAAATGAAGAATAGTCTTGTCATAGACAGGGTGTTAAAAATAAATGTTTATAACGAATTTTTGGATGTAACGAAGTTATTTTTGTGGCAGGTGTGACTTTCTTATAACGAGGTTTGAATGTGTAGTGTAATAGTACGTACTACTGAGGCACACTTTACTGGTGAGGGGCTCACCAAACAAGCGCATCGAACTGCAAACCCCTAGAAAGGAGACATAGAGAAGCTTTTCCTGGAATTGTGCCCATAATTTCATATGGTTTTGCACTGAAGATATACTGGTACCGTTAGTCTATTTTACTGTGTAATGCCGGAGAGAACTAAGTCAGCAGCTAGTGCATCTGTAGAAATAGTTCAGACGGAGCTACATACGTATAAGCTGTAGCAAGACTGGATATCAAAGCATGCCAAAGTGGGTAGAGCTAGCCAGAGAATGCCTTCTGATTTTAAAGAAGCAAGATGGTGAATTAACGGTGCTATGGCAAAGATACTGATGCATTAGGTTTCTGTCTGGTCCCGCGGACTTTGCTATAACTAGCTTGTGTAGCATTCTGTGCTGACATCCCAAAAACAAGCAAATATAATTTGTTGCCATATTTACACATATGCTTTTTTACTTGGGCACTGGTGTATGTATGTGCAACTGCACCTTTAGGTTGTCAGCAGCTGTAGTACCCATGTCACATTTCACAAAGAAGTTAGTCATTCAGATGCCTTGTTAGCTGGATGACATGTTCATCGGTGTAAGGAAAAGAGAGCAAGAGAGGAACTTCTAACACCGACTGGGTCCTGTGAATTACAAAGGTGGTTTGCTGGCACTCGTGTTTAATTTACTGTATCAATATTTACGACCAGTAAATCTTAGAAGAGTACCTGGGCCGAGTCTCAGTTTTTTATGTACCTAACAAATGTTAAATTGTGGTTAGATTTTTGAAAATGCAATGCTAGTGTGAGCTGCATTGGAAATCGCAAAACATTTCATCTTTTTGCATTTGTTGCTATAGGAATTTGTTTTAACTGTGGTGGGATTCAAGCAATGGAAACTTCTTGTGCCTTAGCTGTCACCGTATATTTTTATGAAAGAAATAAAAAAATTATGTTTTTACTGGTGGCCGCATTCTATTTTTTGCATGTGCAGCTATAAATTTATTTACCAGGCATGACTTCGCGTTACTCGGGAGCCGTGAGCAGGAGCAAGCCGTCAGATGATTTATTTGTAAAGAAAAAAAAATACCAATATTAACTCGCATAATGTACACATTTTCAGAATGAATGTGCTCTTTTATTGTTGATAGAAATGTGACATATATATCCCTCATGTAATAATGATCATCTGGTGATTCTGGTCATCATATTACCAAACTCTGCACGGTGGTCTAGTGATTATGATGCTCGACTGCTGACCCAAAGGTCACGGGATCGAATCCCGGCCGTGGGAGCTGCATTTCGATGGAGGCAAAATGCTAGAAGCCCATGTACTTAGATATAGGTGCACGCTGAAGAAACTCTGGTGGTCAAAATTTCCGGAGCCCTCCACTATGCGTCTCTCATAATCATGTAGTGGTTTTGGGACATAAAACCCCATCACTTATTATATTATGTAGTAGTACTATAAAAATGTAAGCACGAGCATGGTGGCTTGGTTTTAATTTCACCTGATGGTGATGGTGACTTTCCTTATAACTACCCTGGTACTGTTTGTAAAAAGAGGGCCACTATAGCTCAGTGTTTGTCAGTTCACGTGGTCCATTGGTTTAGCTGTGTAGGCACGGTGCATAAAGGGATATGAACTGCCCGAGCAAGTCCTGATGGGATGATATTACACTAGTGGCATTGACCTCAACACTAATGGGTAGGTATGCCTTGGAGAATGATAACAGTGCACCGAAAAGGCACATTAGAAAGCTGAAAGCAACTCGCAAAACACAGTAGACTTTGTGCGAATCAAAAGTGGATTGCTATCAACACATTGAAGAGGAAGTGCTTCAACATGCAAGAGGCTGTGTCCAAGGCAATGGCTGCGATATAGAGCAAGGTTCACTGACTTGTAGGAAGGGTGTAGGTAGTAATTCCAGCTGCAAGCATCAGGGTGAGCCGCGGCTGCACAACAGGCATGGGCCTTACCTTTGAATGCACACAGCATTGCATCGATGGCCGGTATTCTACATACGATGAAAAGAAATTGCGAACTTGCAATTTATCGCGATGTAAGAATGCAGCTAGAAAAGCACCAAAGAGGTGGCCTGAAGTGCCGCTTCTTCATGCACTGATTATTCTGATTCGGAATGAGTGCAAGATGAGAAACATATCACTCAACTTGTTCTCCAGACTTGCATCCATGCTTATTTCACTGCTACATAAACTATTTGCCCTACGTGATGCATGTAAGTTAATGAGCACTAACAGACAATCATGCCAAGGAAAGTATAGGGGATGTTATTAGTAGTAAATGTAAGGTAAATGTGAAGAAAGAAAAGTGGACGAAAAGATAGCTTGCCGCGGGCAGGGACCGAACCTGCGACCTTCGAATAACGCGTTCGAGGCTCTACCAACTGAGCTACGGCGGCGGCCATACCCCCGTCCACTTTATAGGGTATATATATGTACATTTAAACGTGGGAGCATCAGTCAGCGCCGCCAGTAGCCATGACGGTGAGTGTGGAACACTCTTTTTCTGCCTGTTGGTGTCACGTGGCACGTGAACTTTATTACGAGCTGGCAGCTGACCAATTATCCCTCGCATACTACCTGAAAGCATCTAGTCTGCTAGAACGAGACCCTCGCTATGAATGAAGGAAAGAAGCTATCTTTTCATCCACTTTTCTTTCTTCACATTTACCTAACATTTACTACTAATAACATCCCCTATACTTTCCTTGGCATTATTGTCTGTTAGTGCTCATTAATATTGTGTATAACAAAGAAAAACGGGCCCTTAATATTAACACTTCTTTCCTTCATGTTAGGAAGTTGGTGTTCTAAAAATCACAGGGTCCTTTATGCATTCAGCTAAGACGACTCGAAGGCGAAAGCCATCTTCTTTTTCTCCTCATTCGAGGTATTGATGCTGACCCACCGAAAGCTTTCCACACCTAACGTAGTTTTGCACTGCCTCCATTATTGGTCCACTTTTGACCAAACAATTATGTCATGTGGTGATCTCATCAGGTGACGTCACGTGACGTGACGTCATGACATCACAAATTTTTGCTACCTGTGACGTCATGATGACGTCATCACATGGTGATGGTTTTTTGCACCATTCGTGTTGACGCCGCCGACGAGGGACACCGGTCAATTTTCACGTTTGATGAGGCATCTAAGCCTTTCACCTTTAATAATAAATAATTGCTGGGGTTTTACCTACCAAAACCACAATTTGATTATGGGGGAAGCCGTGGTGGAGGAGTTGGAAAATTTTCGACCACCTGGGGTTCCTTAACGTGCACCTAAGTCTAAGTACACAGGCCTCTAGCATTTCGTGCCCACCGATATGCGGCCGCTGCTACGATTCACACCCACGACCTTCTGGTCAGCAGTCGAGCTCAATCGCCCCTAGAACACCGTGGCAGGTGGAAATTAGTGTCCTCTTATCCCATGACCGATGTTCACGCTTCACAGCTTTGTTAGATGAAAGACGGACGAGTTGGAGTAGATGAAGTGAGGAAAGCTTTATGCATAACTTGCAAAATTTAAAGGAAAATAGCATACATCCTGCTTTCAATCAAGTCCTGAACTCATACTAGCCTGGCCCCTAGCACAGAATTTGTATTTTCTTCTTTTTTACTTTTGTTAGTGCAGAACACGTTTTTGTATGTCCACCTGCCTAATCCTCTGACTGCAGTATACGTAAATAATGTCACTTCTTTGCCATTATAATGTAATTTGAAACAGATAAGGTGCCGAATGGAACTTTGTGCTTGCTCGGACACCATCGTGAGATTTCTCGGAATCCACTTTCAAGAACCGTATAAGCATGCTGAGCCATACAGTTAAACCTCAGTGCAATGAACTGCGGCGTAAGGAAGTCCTTGACGTAATTTGTTTTTACTTTTGCAGAACTTGGCATCCAGTAAACACCACACACATTTAGCCTCAGTGTGATAAGGCGTGTTTATGGGCAATAGTATCAACGTAACGCCGATGTGAAGGAAGAGGGAGGCATTAAATTAAAACTGCACCACAGGTTCTAGCAGCCAAATGGTTTAGTTACGTGCAGTAGTGCCGATGCACCACGTAACGACGCTGTCTATGCTTTTAAGCAAGGGGTACAAGAGGCGCATGAGCATTGCTATACACAAGGTATGAGAGTGCAGTGCATTTCAGTAACTTAAGCATATCGTGCATGTTCAGTGTGTTCATTTATGTGTAGTCACGAAATATCTACAGATATGAAGGCCTCAAAAGCTTTGAGGAGCACACCAGGAAGCATATGTACCATATTTTCTCGCATATATAACTTGCCCCTGCATATAATCTGCACCCCTAACTTTAACTCTACAAACAAAAAAAGAATATGCATATAACCCCTGCGCATACCTAATTCACAACCCCACTTTCTTGGCACATTTTTCCTTTTTTGGTGAGGGTTATATGCGAGAAAATAAGGTATGTATAGGCAGCTAAATTAATATGACACTGACACAAGCTAACAGTCGAAAATGTAACTTTTATTTGATCTCTCCAAAAAACAAACCGCATTATAAGAGTTGCACTACTGAACTAAGTTCAGCAACTGAAGAACAAAAAAAAAGTGATCAGAAGGGAACTGGCCAACTGAGGCTAGTGTAGAACATTGACAATAATTATCTTCAGACAAGAATTATCCGAGAGATATGGTAGTAAGAAAACAAGCTCTATTGCAAATGCAATTAAAAAGGTTTGCAAAACTCTCGCGCACACGCGAGTTGCGACTACAAACAGCTCGCACACAAAGGTAGGCAATAACATTTTTTTTTTTGCCACAGGCGGCAAGCACGTCAAAAGTTCTATAAACACTCGGAGAGATGAACGTACATATATACGCACGCCTCTTTGCACAGGCTTGAATACTTTGCTGTTTTTTTTTGCAATTTTATCCCATTCACCAATTACACCGCAAAGCAACTTTCACACATGAAAGCCACAGATGAGAGTGCGCGTGGGTGAGATGTCTAACAAGAGGGAAAAGCGCACGCAGATTTCGTTTGGACAGTACTTCATTCTGAGCATAGGCAGTAAGTAGTGTTGAAGCTTTGAACTTTGCATTTTTTTTTAAATTGTCTATGCAAAATTCGCTAGAACAAAGCAATTTTTTAGCATGTCTTTTTTTCCAATCTCAATGTCCCAGCACTAAAGTTTTCCTAGAGTAATGTACCAACTAGCCCAGGTATCCTATCCATATTACCGAAATGAGAACTTGGGCATCCGACAATCGTGGCACGTAGTTTTTAACGACAAACTGCACCAGAAAATACAACAGCTGTCTTTCTCGTATGTTGCCCAGTAAATATATTTTATAAGCTTCTTTGCTTATAACATATATGGTTTCAGAGTGCTGCTACAGCTCAAGTAAAAAACAAAAACAAAAAATATGCTACCTGCTTTTACAGCCAAGCTGTTCAGCAGGATTAAAAGTTATACGTGTTAGAACAAAACAAACACAATAGAACGGTGAAATGCACAACCCACAACATCACAAGCTAGTCTAGCAGTCTGCTACACCAGAGTACCGCATCTGCACTCACCGCATGCAAAAGCAATTGGCAAGTGCTTGGCTTCTCGTATTTACAAAAAGAAAAAAAAAGAAGGGCAAAACAAAACAGGAATGAGTTTTTAACCCAAAATTAATTTATATTTTATTTATTTCTTACAACAAAAAAAAGGTCCCTCCTCTTAGGCAGGGCATCTGTGTACTTGGACGGAACGAAAACAAGAAAAGAAGGATCAACCTAAATTGAAATAGCTGCAACTCGCAAAAGGAAGTCCTTTATACATTATTCTACAGAAAACACATGCGCCTTTATATATGGCTAGGGAAACAAGATGTAAGCGATTGCGTTCCTTTGATGGTGCACACGAAAAGTAGGAAACTTTCTTTAAAGCAACACAAAAAAGAAAGAGGTCGGTATCATCTTGGGACAATCCACACAACTTCCCAGAAGAGTTGGTATAGGCGTGCAATAATACTGAAGCAGCTTTGTTATTACATGGCCAGTGACAGGTCAAGAATGCAGCAATGAATGCACTTCAAATGGAATTTTTATCCGCTTGCCTGACAATACCCATTGTCCATTCACTTCCTTGTACTGTGAACACAACTACATGTCGCACACAGTACGATTGGCATCACTAATTTGTTGTCCTTTAGCGTGAGTGCAAATTTACATTTCCTCATCACTACACTAACCCGTCGTGATATCGATTTGCTGCACACTGCGGGACAAGGACTGCTTACTTTTCTGAAGCTCATGGACTGCTGTCAAGTGCGTTTCTTCTGTCACTCGCTAAATGGTCAGCTATGCCTGTGCCTACCAGGCGATACGTCGTAGCGTGCATTTCTCTGTTGTGTTGGAAAAGAACATTCTTGACCATGCCAGCTTGTGCCAATGACTGACCGCTTCTTGAACCGAACATACCTAAATGTTGAACTCGTCGGTTGAGAATGGAGAGGAAGGCCCAAAGGCAACAGACTTGGCCAATACTATTGAATCACTGCAGATAGTGTGCAGGTTGAGACAACGTGCAATGGCTTTTTTTTTTCATCTTCAAATAACTTAAGCACAGACAAGTAGATTGGCAGATGTCAATCTGTGTTCTGTGTTCCTCTGCTGCCCTTGTTTTCCTCGCATTATAATATTATTTCAAGATGATCAATCAGGCCAACTTTCATCTGAAATTACATTATGATAGGAGCTTGTCTCACATTCATTATGTCACTGTCTACGGACTGCACGAAATTATTTCACTACCTTCCCTCCAGCTCCCAACAACTGTTACTGTGCAGACACCTAAGTCGTTTATAAATCGAAAAAAATAAATCAACGAGGAACACTTTAGCTGCAACAAACACTTCACGAGCTAGTTTCGTGGCTTTGCAATGTGCACACAGAGCAGTGCAACACAGCTCACCCATGTGGTTCCCACGAATGACGGTGAAAAAGCGATTCTATTGCCAAGCATCGAGGGAATGGAAAACTGGTGCAGCAAAATGTGGTAGGTCCCTCAAGTACGGTGCAGAGAAAAGTGAGGTGAAAGCTGCGAATACATACATCAGTGCATGAAGAAATGCAATGCATGTATGGTTTGGCAGACACTGTAAAATTTCATATTTTTCTTTAATAGTAGTAGAACTTTCCCAGTTTATACGCAATCATGGTGGTATCAAGCAGGCTTACTAGATTTTCCAGCTGAACTTGTCGTTTTTACTAACTTATTTATTTATAGTGTTTTTACCGACATTAAACTGCACTGCATGGTACTAATGATCGAATCCACTCCTCAAAAGGAAATGCACAGACAAGTCAGAAACAGCAAAATGATAATACTCTCTCCAGCTATCCTCCTCCACTCCTAAAATCATGAGAATGAAAACACGCAATTTAAGCCTATGACATGTTGAAAAATTAAATGCAAATTTAAAGCGTTTGCCCCGAAAGAAAAAGAAATTGTCGTGCATATACAGATGCAGTGACCACAGTGACAGTGATAAAAAAAAAGCCTGCTTCGATAATATAAACACTGCATTCAAATTCAGTTCTCTAGTTTTTTAGTGCATTGATTGCGGGAAAGTACGAATGCACATAACGTTCAGTTCACTCTACTACTGTCATATTGCATAAACCTAATCACACGATGAAACTGTTACTAAGTTTGAATGTTCTTGCAAGTGATTCATTGTACTTCAGTGGATTGCTTAATCACTTTAGTGAAGTGCACAAGCGAGCAGGAAATTTCACTTTACTTAACATAAACATGCAGGAAATGTAGAAGCGAAAAATTATGGTCTGAGAAGTTGGAGTGCGACTTGGAAAGATCCACCTACTGACTTAACTGCGCATGCAAGTGTAAAAGCATGTAAATGTTTTTATGTGCACACAACACGAACATAAAGCACAAAGGAGAAAGAAAAGCATAGGCCGTGTCTGTCTAAAAATGTGTTCAGAACTTCCCACCTAAAGTCGATTTGAACATTGCTCGCCTAAGGGTAAAAAACCTGACAATGAGAAGTTCCACTTGTCAACAGTCGCACACGCTTGCGAGAAACCATGTGCAAACGTCAGCGCGAGTGCTGCGTTCACACGACAGAAATGTGTCGGTAGCCGCGCGGTGACTCGTATGGAGCAGAATGCAAAATGCACGGCACTGATACACAATTCGAAAGTGTGAAAAACCACGCAACCAAACCTATGGGAGTTCAACACATGCACGTCCATTATCAAAAACACATGAAAGCTACACACATTCTTGGAGAATACAAAGAAAGAGATATGGCATCTTATGACTCGCGCCAAAACTCCACACACACTCTGCATCTGATGGAACAGTTTGGCAGTGGTTTCAACATTCACATTTCTAGGACAATGACTTAAGGGCTTACTCTTTTACCTCCTACACTTCAACAAAAACAAGAAGGCTTTTAGAGCATCAGGTAGCAAGAACATAGCCAGAAATAAATGCAAAAATCGATGCAGCGATTCAGCGGCACAAATTTTCCCGTTAGGCAAATGCATGCACGAAAGTAAGAGGCCTTTTTCTTTCGCAAGATGATCGACCAAAAGATGTAAAAAATGTAGCCGCCGACTTATCCCGGCAATTCGTGCTGCTACAACAGAGTGATGCCATAACGTGAAACAGCTTGTGTTTCCAAAACAGGAAACTGAAGTTCTTTATAAATTTTGATTGCATAAACATTCATGAGGCACAAAACAACCCGGCTACACATGCCCATTAGTACAATACACATTACAGCTGTAGTGCGCATCCACACTTAACACTGTCTCACCACATAATAAATATAACACATTACAGCACACTTTCTTACAGCGTTGAAACACTGACCTCTTGCAGTACCCTTTTTCACGGGCTCCTTCAGCTCTCACACAAACCTCTAGCACTAAGTCATACTACTCAGGACAACACTTTCTGTGTTCCTGAGCTAACCAAGTAATGTACTGACAATCTGCATATGTGAGCACAGAGGGTGACAAAAGTAAAAAAAAAATGGGGGCTGACGTTATCCCATGTTCTTCATCACTCAAGGTCGCAAAATGCACGCCTGCTTCCCCGAATGTCGATACCTCCATAGGATGCCGCAGTATTGAGTTTCAAGCCTGGCTTCCAGCAGTCAAAGCGTGAGCACTATGTTTTCAATACTGAATGCAAGTATGCGAGTCACAATGAACGAGAGGATAGCAAAATTAATAACTAATTGAATTAGCTGCCACAGAATAAGGCTGCCCATTTCCCCAACAATTTCTTCAGCCAAGCGTACAGGGGGGATGAGTCGATCACAAGAGGAAAAAAAAATACTACAGCAGAAATGGACTGGTGTTAATCATCATTGTCGATTCATATAGCTGAACGGCGACTTGATGAGTGTACGCTCCAGTGTATGCAGTGCAGTGTTGATACCACTCACGTTCATGTGTGTGTATGCATCACTTGTGGCGTATAGTAGTATATTTGTCACACCGAAAGGTGGATCGTCCATACGAAACCCATCCTGCTAGCCAGAGAAATGATATTCGCAATGAACGAATCAAAAAGAAGGCAAGGTGCAAAAGCAAGCGAGGTATTATGACCTGCAAGAGACCACTAACCCTCGAAGGAGGTCCCCAAGCTTTCTGGAATTCACTTACTCATTGAATCGTCGAAGCTAGGCAGCCCAGGGCTCAGTAAGTACTCAGATCTGTTGGACAGTTTACGTGTCCATATCGAAGAAGACAGCTTGGAAATCTATGGCAAACGCAATCCTTATTCCTAACCTCAGTAAGGACTCATTCGATTTAACCAATTTAGATCTCCTCTGCTGGCGGTTCTCTCATTGCGCACGAGGCATGATGGCCCTGGTGTTCTTGCCCTGCTGCTCTTCCATGACGAATAATGAAAGACCAACTAGGTTGAATGATATTAGACAGCTGCCGTACCTGCAACAGGCAAAATATATGAGCGAGACATACAAAAAGAGCCTTGCACAAATCACGCCTTGCATCGCGCTATGACAAACAGCTCGGTGAAGGCTGGCAAAGTGTCGCATCGAGCAGGATTGCCCTTTACCATTTTGATATGCACAAGATCAAAGTTGCGTAATTCTCAAACAAAGGAATAAATCGAACCCCAACAAGCAACCTCCGTCTCCGCAGGGCTTGCTCACCGTACTGCCGAGTTTAGTAATACTCGAGAAGCTACTTGAAAACAGAGAGAAGTAATGATCGGAGACCAGGGATTATTTGGATGTCAGGGCTATGAATAGGGTGGTGGACTCTAGTAGAGAGGAACTTGGAGAAAGCGTCAGCAGAGGATCAAACCTTCTGCAACGACGCATGCATTCCAGAAACTCTACCATGCTCGATGCCTTCCCAATGCACGACGACATTTCATTCCTTTGCGCCGCCCACGGCAACCGACAATCCGCACCTGCAAAACCCTCACGCACACTCACACACACCTCGCAGAACCACGTGGCAAAAAAAAAAAGGACAAACATGACAATGACGAACAATGCGGATTTATCCAGCAGACGAATGGAGCCAACTTTCAGAACGGACACAATATTGTAGTCTTAAACGGTTCAATATACAGTAGGCTCTCGTTAAACGGAATGTGAAGGGACCATGAAAATATGTTCCGTGTAGCAGGAGTCCTGTTTACCGAGAGATGAACAGGGGTGCGAAATTCAAGCAAAAATCCAATCATATTATAGGCCGCTGTTCCAATTAAGCAGCAGTTCGGTTTAAGAGAATTCCGTTTACCACGAGTCTACTGTATTATCGTCAAAGCAAGCTTTTTGTCATTCGCTGTTGTCTGTGGCTTACTTCCTGTTTTGCGATGAATAGAGTTGGCAGCTTTTAGGAACACGGCAATCTAAAGACAACATGCATAGATGGACACTTAAACGTGTTCACAAATTAAAGCAGGAAGCTCGACAGTGTCCTTGAGAATGTTTACTTAACATTGTTGAGTGCTCTTAGTTAAATGAATAACCAAGTTTTCAAAAGAACTTGGAACAGAGAATGCTAAGAGAACAAAGATCCTACGTAATCTCTCACAGAAAATATTACAGATATACGACTGAATATTGTTCACAGATGCACAGGTGTTCAGCTCAACTCATGTGGGCTTCTTTATTTTTTTTGTGAATGTGCAAAATAAAAAAAAAATAATGAAACGAAACTGCCATCTGTTCTGCATAGGTTATGTTCCACAAAAACACCCACTCACCAAGCACCAACCATCAAATCACTCCACTGGAAGATGTTAACATTCTGGAAAGCACTTCAGACAATCTGAGTCAACAATTCAGGGCATCGTACATAATTCAGGGCATACTAATATTCAACACAAAGACTGAAGGTGACCGGAAAGATTTAAAGAATCAAAATGCAGCTCTTGGTAAACTGTAAGGAGGTTCAGATTGTTGACACAGGGCATGTACGTCAGATTACATAAAACGTCAATTATAATTAAGCTGCTTGCCAGCCGCCCTATGAACATGAGTGTTAACATGAGCGTTCTCTACTAAAGAATGTGGCGTGTTAGCGCAATGCTGCTCACATTCAACACTCTACACAAGTTCCGCGACAGTGAACAAGCCTGAAGCAACCTAAAAATGCGAGGATGGCGTTCGATAATATTAATTGGCATAAATTAATATGATTTTGCACAGTGACCATAATACATGCACAAGGAAACGAAACATTGCAATCGCCACTAAAAATTTATAAGGAACTCGTCCCCAGATTGCCTACTGCCCCAAACAGACAAACCAACATATAAGAAAGGAAAACGTGGGGAAAAGTAAAACAGGCGGAATGATACCCCTGTCGCAGTCAGTGTCATTTCCAATAAATGATGTGCATGTTGAAGAATGTCACTGCAACATACTGTTCCCAGTCTACATGGGTATAAAAATAGCCTTCGCAATTGATGGCGATGTTTGCCGGCAGGCTGCTACGGTAATGAGAAGTCGCAAATCATGCCTTTTCATTTACATATTTCCATTGTCCTTCCATAATAATCAAAATCAGTGCCACTACCACTTCCCCGACACAAAGGACGGCTTTGTAAACAAGCATCAGACAAGAGCTATTGTGTGACTGAGAAGAAACACATGGTTTGCGAATTGCTTGGAATGGTATTGTGTCGGGAATAAAAAAAAAATAAAAAGCTAACATTAGAAATTAATAAAAAGGTTAAATTAGATTACTTTTTTGTTCCTTCTTATCAATTTCGTAGATTTCTGCCAAGCCCCTGTGATCGAGACCACACAAGGTGCTCAAGCTTGCGTTCGGGAAACACATTCAATGCTTGAATGTTAACTGTGGATCTGTTTCGCTGTGCAGCGTGGCTACAACAAAAAAACAGCAATGTTATCTCACTTGCTGCGAATGACATTACTATGTTGCGTGACAGGGGTGCCAGTCATGTGGTAATCTCCTTCAGACACTCAATATGCACTAATGGCATCTGAAAATTAGACGAAATCTCATTACAGCTGCCACACAAAGATAACCAGACACAGAAGCACTTAACCGAAGTGCATTCAACTTATTAACAAAAAAAGAGAGCTTGTTGTAAGCTCCTGTGCAAAAAGTGCATCACAACCTTGCTCCTTGCTATTCTTGTTAGCAATAAATTCCACTGGCAAGATCGCAGTTTTCATGGGCAGTTTGCGTGGGCCTACAGGTCTATAGCAAGACACAAACACAGTCACTCCTTGAAAAAAGAAAAAAAAATAGAACAGCTAGGTGTGTTCCTGCGAATGTTCATATTTGTTACAGCTCATTGCTTTTTTGCTCCTGGCATGATCTGGTATAAAGGGAGTAGGCAGGTGAACCGAACAGTTCAACAAGAACAAAGCGTAATGAATAAAAGACCTCTCTGTTGTTATGTACAAACTTGTTTCAAAGTGACACGACCGCTGCGGAAGAAACAAGATCTGGGCCAAGAGATTTCTGTCAAGACGAGGTTTCATTTTGATTCTGAAGATTTGTAAGACCAAAGTTAACTATTAGCACGGCGTAATCCGCCTGTGAGTTATGCGCAGCTTGATATTCAAACACGTACGTTTCTATTACAGTTTGTTGAGGCACAGGCAGCTTGCATGAGCTGAGCAGTCTATGTCAAGCAACGCGAGCCTGTCTGAGGCTTATGAATAAAAGAGAAAAGTGCGGTGGGATTAAACTCGGAGCCCATTACTTGTTTATGCGCAGTACGGTTTTGGCCAAGGCCGATTGCCACACCCAGAAGGCTCCCATATTTTGCTCAATCTGCAGAAGGTGAAACAGGAGCGTTGCTTTAAACCAACAGGTCGTGTATTCACTGTTAAACTAGCACATCAAGGCATCATCTATTATCATGTCTTGCACTTTGCGTACAGTGTGGCACATCCGACACAGCGTCCAACTCGCGTCTCCGAACGAAGCAGGTAGCGTCAAGGCTTCCGCTCCTTTCCACCTTCACCACGTCCCACGCCCACGTCCATGGCGACAGCCGGAACGCTCGACCGACTAGACCGCTCGAATGTGGCCGTCTTCGTCGCCTCGCGACACGATACGACGAGCGCACACCACACCGGCACTGTGACCGCGAGTCGTCTGCCTCTGCGACTTCTGCACAACCGTATGGGTCGAACAGCTGGTCTAGCGCTTTTGACGAAGTTGTGCATGGTCACAGCACCGACACACACTCACAGCCACGGTGCGCAGTTGTGATGAATTACAGCGTCGCGACGATGCGAAGTCCGCAGAACCACGATCGGCCATCCTGCACTGTCCCGGATGAAAAGGTGGGGAGCAGCGTGGCGGTAGACCTGACGGAACAACCACGTCCTTCCTCTTCTCTTGGCTTTGCAGGCGAGCGTTAAGCGGTGCAGCTGAATCCAGCACATCATTGCTCTTACGCGAAAGTAATAATAGTAAAAAGAAAAAACAGCGCAACAACTTCCACATCCAGTCGTCCACTTCTGACACTGATGATGACGGCAGACTTGGAGTGGACGAGGAACGATATCACGCACACCAGCACTCGCACAGCAGTCGGCAGCGCCCACAGAATGGCACTGCTGGACAACTTCACACATCCGCAAACAAGGTGAGGGAGCAAGAAAATGTCTCATAGTCTGAAGCACTCAATGCA
The DNA here is from genome assembly GCF_013339695.2 of Rhipicephalus sanguineus. NCBI lineage: Eukaryota > Metazoa > Arthropoda > Arachnida > Ixodida > Ixodidae > Rhipicephalus > Rhipicephalus sanguineus. The sequence goes on from NC_051179.1 coordinate 151,094,390, forward strand.
CTCTTTCACGATGGTAACAACAGGTGGTGACATGGCAGGGCGATTGCAAGGCTTTTTTTTTTCACTTACACCATCCAGCCATGGCTACTCGATCGAAACGCACACAGAGCTTCACTTGCAGCTTCACTTGCACATACTAGGTGACAGCATGCCACCAACGTATGTGCCCAGGAAGTGTTGAAGCAGAGCCCGCACACCTGGGAACACGCACGCAGTTCTCCTACAGCCACATTCACAGCTGCTCGATCTGTGACCCAAACGAAAACAAAATCGACGGAGCTGCTGCCCAACATTTTTGCACAATGCTAGCGACATGCTAATATGTTTAGGTTCACATGCCGAAGGTAAATGAAGTGAAATGTGTGACAATTCAAATGACTAGAGGCTACCATGTGCCTGTCCTCTGTTTGTGGAAGGTGCAAGTACCCCGCACCTTCTGCAAACGACAGTCTTCAAGCTGTGCACAATGTCCTCAGTTCTGAATTGACAGTCCTTAAGAAGCCCTAAAGAGACTGTGTTTAAGATGAAGGATCCCTCTCATTCCACACGGTGGAAAAGCACTTGGAAGGTGTGCAAAGCTCACACAGCAAGACGTCAAACACATTTTTTTTTTCAACCAAACACTTAGCAACCCAAGGCCGTTTTACTGAAAAACGCACCATGCGCGCTTCCCGAACGAGCAGCCACAGCATGGCGGTGCAGAAAGACGTGTATAACGCAAGCCGAGCAGTACGAGAGTGTCCGCTCTGTCGAGAACCACTTGCGGTGCTCTCTTCCCTCCACATTCAAACGCTCCGTAAGTGGAGAAGGTGGGGTGGGGGGGGGGGGGTAGTGGAAACGAGGGGCGCATCACCGTCAGTAGGAGGCAGACTTGAGGTGGAGCACTGCGGGCGACGATCGCCTGGGCGTTTCCTCGGCACGCTCGCGCTGTTGTGTGGTTAACATTCAGGCGGCGACGGCGCGTCCATTGCCCAGGCGGACGCCCGGAGGCTACGCCTTGGAGTCCGCCGCCCCATCGTGCGGCAGCGCGCGCTCGCGGTAGTAGATCTCCTCGGTCTCCTTGTCGCACAGCAGGAGCAGGATGGCGCCAAACAGGAAGATGGCCGCGCCCCAGCCCACGCCATAAACGCCCAGCCGAACTCCCACAGCTGCCGGTTGCTCCTCCTCGATCTCGCCGCGAAGCACGCCGGGTAGATCCCAGCGCGATCAGTATACACAGCACTTTAGCAGGGGGGCAAAGAAGCATCGGATACATGAAGAAGACAGTGCGAGAAGTGGTAAGTTTTAGTGGCCATATGTATTGTAAAAGCTGTGGTTTGTGGCACCTGTATTAAAGGCATGGGCATGCAGCTAGTTCTCCATTAGGGAGAGCCAACGGGGGCACTTCATAGCTGAAGCGCCTGCTACAGCTATGACAGGCTAAAAAAAAAGTCTTGAATCGTGCAGTGACATCTCTTGGTTTTTAGACAACAAAAATGCTTCTGGGAACAGAAACTATCCCCAACACAGCGAGTCAGTGAATACTTTCGCACACACATGCTCACCAAAAAAAAAGGTGTCATTTCTTGGATGTCTACAAACGGGTGCCCGTTCGACCTGCCTATAGAAGTGCCGAGAAAAGAAGATGGTACGCATTTTCGATTGGTCAGTAAAGGGTTTTACTACCAGCTGTTGCATCAAACACCCACTCGAATACTCGTCCAGGAAACAACTTTTGATAGAAAAATTCTTAACCCCAGCTTTGCACAAGCTGTAGTGGTACCACATGTATCTACTACCATCTGAGCATAGGTCGGCAAACTCACTCACGAGTCGACTCAGACTCGCGTTGAGCCACGAGTCCGAGTCTGAGTCGGTCCGGGTGAGTAATGTTTTGGAAAGTTTGAGTCCGAGTGAGTCCGGCTGAGGAAAACTTTTGTGACTCCGAGTCCGAGTGAGTCCGAATGAGGAAATTTTTGGTGAGCCTGAGTGAGAGTGAGCCCAAAGAGCAAGATCTATTTCTTGAGTGAGTCTTAGTGAGCTCCACATGTTTTGCTGACATATGGTCTAATTTAGTCAACTTCAGCATTACTGTCAGCCTTATGTCGGCTCACGTTTATACTCACAGCTACACACACATACTTCAAAGCACTAGCTTTCATGTGCCATCTCAATGTTTATTGATCAGAGGCCTGAGTTATGGAGGGGGAGGTTCTTTTGACCTACCTCTGGCAAAATCTTTCACAGGAAGTTGTTGATAAAGATATGTCGTGTAAGTCGTCTGTTTCAATAAGTGTCCTTATTGGATTACAGCCATTAATAATACGTATTTGAACGTACGAGATTAAAAGGCACCATGTAGAGCACCAATTATGTGAGATGATTTTGTTTTAAAAGGGTATTGATGCTATGGTAAAAAAAATTCAATATATGGCAACGGACTCATGAGTCGACTCACTCAGGCTCAGATCGAGCCGCGAGTCTGAGTGGGTAATGTTTTGGTGAGTTTGAGTCCGAGTGAGTTCAACAGGAAAATTTTAGTGAGCCCGAGTCTGAGTGAGTCCGGATGAGAAAAATTTTGGTGAGCTTGAGTCCAAGTGAGCCCTAAGGGCAATACATATTTCATGAGCGAGTCTGAGTGAGCTCCACATTTTTTAGTCGACCTATGCATCTGAGAAATATTTTTCGCCATGTTAAATTGAACTCCCTCGTATAATTAAAGCTTCCTGTGACAGTGTTACCCCACTCTCCCCTGGCTAGTGTACGTTTTATCAAGGTAAACGAAGCATGACAATAAAGAACACCCAAAAGGCCAAATACCAGCATCGCAAAACACAACAAAAACAAAGGGACACTGCTTTGAGACAAAAGCCTGTGAAGAGAAGAGTAGGCCTCCAGATGATGCGCTACTCCTGTGTGCTATGCTTTGAGCACAAAACAAATATGTACCAGGGGAGAAGAATAATCCTGAAGTCTCCCACTAGAGTCATTAATGGGTTAACGCTTCCACTACGGTGCTTTATAATGAGATTTTTGTGCCAACACGTAAGAGACTAAAGTTAGTTTAATATTTTTAATTTGGAAGTCGGACTCTGCAAAAATTTTATTATATATGTATATACGCAGTAGAAACCCGCTGTTACGTTCCCGGGTGCTGCGTTTTCCTGGCTGTTACGTCGTTTTCGGCCGGCCCCGGCATAGCTCCCGTAGGATCCAATGCATTGGGAACCCCGCTGTTACGTAGCAACTGCGCCATTCCCGCATTGTACGCTGTGAACCGGCCCTCCGAGACGGCCCCAGCGGCCATGTTGACTTTTAATGTGGCTTGGCTTGGTCCGCCTGAAGGCTTGACGACCGAATTGGCCGTCGGAAGCGGTGAAGGCGACATCTATGATGCATTTTTAAGTCCCGCCACCAGAAACACAACTTCCGAGATCTGTATTTTTCATATTTTCTTCCGAGATCTGTGTTTTGGGTGCTAAAAATTGGTTTTGATGCATTCGGCGGCATCGCGTATAGCAATTACACTTCCGTTGACGACGTCGTGGTCGAGTGTGCCGATGCGAGCGTAAGTGATGACGAAGTTGAGGAGTTGGAGCAGGCGCCGGAGCATTTGCTGAAGCTGATGGCTTCATCAACCATAACAGCCCTGGATTTGTTGCTGTTATGATCCCGTAACAACCGTATGAGCGGGGTTCTACTGTATATATACAGAGAAAGAGAGAAAGGTGGAGGAACGTGCGCGCTCAAATGCTATATGTACCTCAACCGCTTAGCTATCACGGCGGCTATGGTCTGTGTAGGCGTAACGGCTACACTACACAGACAAAAATCACACCATCTCCCGCTAAAGGGGACCATGAGGCGATGCGAAACAGTTTTCGGCATGTAGAGCTTGCGTTTCAGAGGTGGAGTGGTGAGGGGAAAAGGGGAGAGTGGTAGTGGAGAGAGGGGAAAGGGGAAGGGGAGAGGTGAGGTGGAGAGGGGGAGGGGAGAAGGGGAAGGGGAGGGGAGAGGGGAAGTGGAGAGGAGGAGTGGATGGGGTGGGAAAGGGAAATGAGAGGGGGGAATGGAACGGGAGAGGTGATGTGGAGAGGGAAAGGAGAGAGAGGGAGTGGAGAGGGGAAGTGGTGAAGGTTTGCGCATGCGCAGTAAGGGTGGTCACGCCGCACACCACCACCACCACCACCACCGGATTGAACTCCGCCAAAAGATGCTTCACATCTAAAAGGAGACAGAAGGAAGGGTCTGACCGAATAGGAGTGAAGGACAGATACTTAGGAGGCGACATCGGACACCGCGGATGCTCTCGCGCTTTTACGCGGGCAAGCAAGCAAGCGCATGAAAAAGGAAGAGCACTACGCGCTACTCACGTGCGCAGACCATGACATAGAAGGCGAGCCTGTACATGAGGTACTTGCGCACGGGGTTCTTGCTGCACAGGCCGCACCCGGTCATGACGGTGGCGGCGATGTCGCAGAGGAGCGTGATGACGCAGAGGGCGGCCGCCGCCTGGATGTAGGCGACGGTGCGCGCCACATAGCAGCCGGGCTTGACGTTCAGGCCGAAGGGCAGCGGGAGCGGCGCGTCCTCCTCCACGCACTGCTCCCAGAGACCCTGGCGAAACTTGTGCGCTATGAGCCAGTTGGACGAGGCCAGGCACAGGATCATCAGCAGGATCACGATCAGGCCGCAGATGAAGGCAAACACCTGCGCATCGTCCACAAAGCACTCGTCAGTTCGGCTCGCGCGTCTATACAAAACAAAAAGCTACATCACAGGCATCGCAGGCAGGGGTGCACTAACCCCTAGAAAGCGTCCATGGTAAAAAGCAACGGAACTCTTTCCCTGGGAAGCATACTTTAGCGGCGCAAATTAGCGGCTGTATTTCGTTCTATATGTGTAGTATACTTCTGGAATGAACTTTCCTAAAATAAACTTCACAAGTTTCATCATAAAAATTAAATAATATGTATTGTGTGCCTCCTTGAATGCATAGTTATCCTTCTAACTCTCCCCCCCCCCCCCCCACTTTTTTTGCCCCAGAAATATAAGAAACCTACGCTTCTGTGCACCTTTACATGTACACACTGACTTCATATACCCAGCCACCGAGTGCTCAAGGTCATTTCTTGGCATTACCTGGTTATTCAGCAATAATTGCCCACGTATTATCATCTGAGAGTTTCTTGGCTAACGCGAATTTTCACACGCTAGCTTCTCCGCAGCGCACGAGCTCTTCTGGCTTCCCCACAACACAGGGCGCCATGCAGAGAAACCCGCTTGCAAGTAAGACTACCGCGTGAAGCATCGGAACGAACTGCGCGATAACAATTGGCAGGACCACGGAAAAGTGTGCGAGGTTTATAACTCAAACGTAAAATGAGCCGCAAATGAACAAGGGATGTAAGACGCGCAAGGTCGACTACACGGGCAACAATTATGCCTCATGGCAACTTGGCAAGTACAAACTAGGCCACAAACAAGTTCTGGCGTTTGCGACTGTTTCTACAGATAAGGAAACTTGCCAGCACAAAATGTTGAATTAACTGTCTCTATTTTGTCGGCGCCCATTCGAAGCCAGCAGAGCGCGCAGTCACCAAAAAGTTCACGTTGAGCAAAAAAAAAAAAAAAAAAAGGAGCATTGAATGCTTCGTCTGCCCATACATAACTATAACGAGCAACCTTGGACGATGTTTCATTTGTGACATCTGCGGTGATATCAGCAACATAAAACTTTTCATCTGGCTATGCCTGCGCAGTTTGACAAGTAAAGAAAAGCGACGGTCCAAAGCCTGCACAAGAGTTGTTCTATGCGCGGGACTTGGGCGTTACTTTCCCCGGAGGCCAGCGGCAAACAGGAAGGTACTACAACGACTACTGATTGCGTCTTCGTGATGACATATCATTGATATCAACTCATAGGATGCCCAAGCGGAAAGATTGGCGGCTATGCGTGCCAGGCTAACCCCACTTGCTGCAACATCACCGCCACCACACAGACGATGCTTGAGAATAAATAAATAAATAAATAAATAAATAAATAAATAAATAAATAAATAAATAAATAAATAAATATTACGCCCTTCTAAAGCTAATCTCCATGCTTTTCTTGATTTTTTCTTGTTTTCTTTCCACCACTCAAGTAATGAAGCATGATGCTCCAACTGGTCAAACAGTCACCAATTCTAATCTACTGGACCCCCGTGATCTGGAATTTAAACAATTTGAAGCCAATCTACAAAGCAGCGACAAACTGAAAAAGTCGACAGCTCCTCCTGCGGCAGCTCGACATTATAATCTTTCGTGCTTTCTTTCTTTTCTCTTTCCTTTATTTTTTTTATTTTTTGCAGTTTCGTATTGGACAACACCATTACCTTTAAGAGCCACCCCTGAAATACACGCGAAAGCGAGAAGAGATAAATAAAGACAGATGACGCTTCAGAGCAACTCGGATCATCGCAGAGGGCGTGACGCCGCATACCAAGTGGAGTTTGAGCCAAAAGAACAGTGACCAAACCAAGCGACTCACACGCGTCGCAACATTTATCAGTAGGGATAAAAAAAAAGAAAAGTAAATAACGAACATATAAAAGTAAGCAGTAGGCGCCGTCCAATGGGGCCTCCTTATATGAGATACGTCTCGCTTTATCTCGTATAAAGTGCAGCGGGCGCAAACAAGTGGCCTGCCAACCTCTTCCCACGCTCGCACACACAATATACGACGACATCATCACAAGAGGCGCCACGACAGACCGCACACCAACCAACCCCCGCGCGCTTTCTTTAAAGAGAGAGAGATAAAGAAAAATATCGCGACAAGCGATCGCCGCGCTCGCGCGACGATCCCGCAAGGCACTACGAGCGGGAGAGGACAATGACCTTCGGTCCCGGCAAGAACACCCGCCCCCCTCCTTCGCTTCCCTACGCCCACAGCACGCGCCCGCGCGCCCGTTCCCTCAAATTTCCCCACAGTTCCCGCGTGGAGTTGGGGGAAACGACATCCCTCGTTTTTAGGGAAGGCCCGTCCCCGAGCTACTTTCGCGCTTTTTCCCTAGAATGGGAAACTTTTCACCCCAGGTCTCGTCGGCGCCAGGGAACTACGCGGCGATTAGGAACTGAGCCGTTTCTCGCTCACGGGAAAATCTCACGCGCGGATTGTGTCAAAATAGCAACAAATGTATTTCAGCAAGGGCTATATCGACGCTAGATACGCGGCGATCGGTTTTTGAACGCCTCGGAGTTGCTATGTATGTCCAGATAGATACACCGTTCGAAGCTGCGCCTGTAGGGCATCTCCTGCCCATACCTGCATTATCAATACACTACTTCTTTTTTTCTTCGTTCTAGCACGTTGCGACGCATGGAGGGCTACCGGAGTATTGCAACTTGTGCGCCTATTAAATTACGAGTCCCGGCACATCACACATTTTACCAAGAACCCGGCGCTAACAGCGAAGTTGAATAAGTCGGTTCGGTAACGCCGGCATCGCGTACTGACGATAAGCACGCTAAGAGCCTCGCCGCGCTCCATTAATCGGGACAGAAAAAAGTGGAGGGATGTTAGTAAATAACCCGACTTGCGTTCGCGGTTTTGCCTACGTTCGCTTTCTCTGTGAGCCTACGGACACGCGTTCACCAGACGCGCGCTAATGCTTCCTTCGCGAATGACTGAAGCAACACTCCTGCGCCTGTGGAGGCCAGCAACAATTTTAAGCTCCAGGAATAATTCATTTGAGCGCATTCTAGCACCCCAAACACGCCTCACTATCTTGTGTGTCCTCCGAGTATACTAGAAACAGGAACAGAAGCCCTGTTACGGTATACGTGTGCAAGGAGGCATCGTTAACGCATAAGGTGCGCGCTAACCCACAATCGCGTATACCGTGGAAGCTGAGCGAATCAATACAACCTTATAATCGCCACAACGTCTTGCTCGCGTAACCTCAGATACAACCACACCGACAAAAAACGTCACAATGCGAGCGTTCGCGTAACGGTTCAACGCCCCTCACAAAACGCACACAAAGACGGCGAAGACCCTCGTCTCGAGCTTCCGTTAGAGTGGCTGGCTCACGCGTAACACGAAGAGTGGCAACAGGAACCACCCAACACCACGGGCGCGAACGCCTAATTTAGAACGGCGTGAAAGAGAAGCGATAAAGGATCGCACCTTCCCCCTGATCACGTGAGCAGAAGTACAAGACGCGAGAAAGTCGATTTAAAAATACGCCCAGGTCGCTCTCCCTCGCAGTGGCGGCATGAGCTAGAAGTACGCCCCAGGGCTATAGGCGCACACCATTGATCGGCGCCTTGCACGCGAACCACTGTGCCGGCCCGCGGCCGAGCGGCGAAATTTCCATTAGGCACACAACACTCTCGAGGGGAAGGGGGGGGGGAACCGAGCGAGCCACAGGTGGTCGACCCCGGGGCTACCGTTCGCTGCTCGCCATACACGGTATTTCGGCAGCGCCGCCGATGATTGGAATATACCGGTGCGAACGAACGGCCGGGCAATAAAAACACGCCGTCCCTGTACGTGCGCCGCCTTGATCGCGAGGGAGCCTCGGCAAGGCTGCTGTTTTGATAAGTTGTCCGTCGCCTTCTATTTTTCTTTTCAACGCACGCCATTCGAGTGATCGTTTCCGTTTGCTAAGAGAAGCCCTCGTGCGAGCAGCGTACATTTTCATTTTGTTACCTTAAAGACCTCTGGTGGGGATATTACACAAGATGTGTGCCTGTAAAAGACGTAACACGGAAATTTGTCCACCATATTTTTTTACAGAAATCTCGTTAGTTCTAACTTGAAGGTACACACGTCTGCAAGCTCGATGTTCAATTACACGCAAGCACACACGCACAAATCAACACACAGAACACGCTCGCGCGCGCGCACACACACACGCTCACAGACAGAAAGCAGCGCACATAAAACACAGCAATACAAAACCTCAAGTGAACTAACACAGACACAAGAGCGAGAAGGAAAGCTAAAGCTCGCCGTTGAGCGAAACACGCCCGCTGCACCTGAAGCAGCGCTTACCCGCGATGCAAGGACGCTGCGCGGTATAGCCTACATTCCTGGCCACTCCGGTCTGCTGCCAGCTTTTGCGCCGTCATAAATCAACCCTCTCCGTAACAAAGCGGCGGCCGAAATTTCGTCTTGGCACAACTGCGCGTGATATGATAAATTTTAGATGAAAGATTGCCGCCTTCATCAGAGCGACGATGCGTTACTGGAGGACGGTATACGTTCTTTATACGACTTTCGAAAACAATCTTCTCTGCCTAAACTAAAAGATTTTGTTGTTTTTTTCTTATTGAGTTTAACGTTTCCCACGGGCCATGTGACGAGTTATGCGGCGCCAGAAGACGGCCTGAGCGCGGCCTTATGCAGCTACCACGTGATCATCTCTCCGTCATGACGTCACGACACGGTATAACAACCGGGAAAAGAAACCGAAACCAACTGCAGAAAAGCTGTTCAATTAAACTTTTCAAGCTGGTCTAAGGCTCAGCAGCATCATTATTCGAAATATTAATAATAATAATAATAATAATTGATGGGGTTTAACATCCCAAAACCACGATATGACTCTGAGACGCCGTAGTGGAGGGCTCCGGAAATTTCGACGTGCACCTAAATCTACGTACACGGGCCTCGAACATTTTCGCCTCCATCGAAAATGCGGCCGCCGCGGCCGGGATTCAATCCCGCGATCTGCTGGTCAGCAGTCGAGCGCCATAACCACTAGACCACCGCGGCGGGTATTCGAAATATTGAGGCCCGGACATACATTTAAGGCTACGAAATGAACAGCGAAAACAATATCGGGCCGATACTCCAGAGAGGGGTAAGTCGCGAACAGCTGCCGGAACCGAAAGTGAACGCGCAAACTACAAGGCGCCTTCGATCTTGATTCCGTATTTTCATTTTGCTTGTCTGCATGCTATTATAAGGCAGCGCGTATATAGCTATACGCCTCGTAGCGGGCACGCAAAGTGCAGTCAATGACCGGCGGGTCGATTTTTCTTCGACACAAGTTTGTTGTATAGATCCCGTTCACTTTCACGCTCTCTCTTTCTCATTTATTCTCTCTCCCGTTCCTGTCGGCAACTACTGCGTTCCAGTAAAGATGAAGGTAACGAAAACTAGAGCACGGACGGAGGAGGAAAACGGGTCGGTTTGCAGTTCTTTTATCTTTACTGAATATGCACCAACATGCCCCGCTGCCATTATACTGTACCGTATTTATACAGACGCGAGTTTACACACGGACACACCCGCGGGCTGCGTATACCGAGAAAAACACGAAACGCTTGTTCGCCGGCCAGAAGAGTCGAGGACAGATCGAACGGCGCTTGGCAAGTCAGCTGTAGTAATCGAACACTGCTATTCACAAACAGCAGTGCCGCTTACTCACCCGCTCCACATATCCATTCTGTTACTGCAACCGCGTACGGAGCGCCGGCTGCCATTTCAACTTGTACGATATATACATCTGTCGACAAAGTGAAGGGCGTCGACAGGTCATGATACTCGGGAGCTATAGTGTGTCTCCAATCGCGTCATCTAGCGCTTCTGCAGCATGCATACTGAGGTAGCGGAACAAATCGATATCAACCTCCGAAGCTGCCGCGGGCTCTGGGTTGTGGCGTAGATTTGGAGACACGCATGCACGAATCGCCGTGATGGCATTTGGGAAGTGGGTTTTATGTTTAGTTTTAAACAAGGCCCGTAAATACTCCTGATCCCCGCGACATTATAATAATAATAATAATTTCTGGGGTCGCACGTGCCAAAACCACGACATGATTATGAAGCACGCCGTAGTGGAGGACTCCGGAAATTCCGATCATCTGATGTTCTTTAACGTGCACTGACATCGCACAGTACACGGGCCGGCACCATTTCGCCTCCATCGAAATGCGACCGCCGTGGCAGGGATCGAACCCGCGACTTTCGGGTCACCAGCCGAGCACCATACTCACGCCACACACCACCGCGGCGGACCCCGTTACATTAAAAAAGCGCGGTTCGGGAGTGATCCCGGATATTTATCATTAAAAAAAGCATCAACGATATCAACGATTTCGTTTCTTCAGCACTAAATGAATACGTACGCAACGAGACACGTCAAGCACTTTTGTATGAAGTTAACGATGTGTGAAAGTTATCACGGCTTTAATACCAATTGCACCTTGCCCTTCACAGCGGGCCGTTAATGTTTACACATCAGAAGGGACCGACGCGAACGCCACAGCAGACTTCAAGCGAGTAGCGCCCCAGAAGCGCAGTGCTAAGAGCGGTAAAGTCAAGCCGCCGAGAAGCGGACAGGCATCGCAGCAAACAAACACGAAAACACAAACATACAAACATGCACGCAAAAGGACGCATACGCGGTAACGTATACAGTGTAATGGCGAGAGAGCCTATACACCGCGGTGTATACAGTGAAACCGCGGTGCGCGTAAAACGTTCTCTGCCACAGCTCTCTGACAAGCAAGCGGCCACATGACGGAACGCGACGGCAGGGCACAAATGGGGAGGAAGCAAAGATACCGCTCCGGTGGACAGCGCCGGAACGAAGCGATCCATCTCCCGCGGCAGTCACTATGGATTGGGAGCATGGGCTTTGAACAGCGCCAGCGCGATGCTCGGCCGACAGCTCGACTGCTGCGCGAAGGAAACTGTTTTCGTTTCTTTCGCTTCTGACAGGAATACGGAGTTTATACGAAAGTTGCACGCCTGTAGGTGTAAGAAACAGATCGTACAAGCAAAAAGGAGAAAAGAAGAAAACAAAAAGAGAAGCTGCATTCAGAAAGGAACTTGACTTTCTCTGTACCGTATAGTGCGCCGGGTACAGAGGCCACACTTGCTCAATTTTCCTATAGAATCGCTGGTACCTGCTCGCCGGCGCGATGCTGAAAACAGAATATATTATACTATGTACGCAGAGAAGCTTTAAAACTGCACACGGATCAGATACATAATGGTAGCGCAGCACAATATTGCGGTATACCGGGTTAAGGCCGTGTCACATGACACAAAACAGAGCGATTTTCAGGCTGCGAATTCGCTCGCAGCGAAAAAAACGGCCGATCGCTCTCGCCGCAGCGGTCAGCGGCGAGCGACCAACACGTTGGAAATTTTTCGCTCTGTTCGCAGCGGCGGAGCGATTTTTCAGTCGAGACCCGTCGAAATTGTGCCGACCCGGCCGAGCCGTCGAAATTGTGCAAACGAGATTGTTTTGGTTATGGCCGTTGTTGCGTATTCTCAAGTGAATTTAGATTGGAAAGTGTTTTTAAATGGCAAAACACGCGTGCTCTTCGCTACCGGTGATGAAAATTTAAGAATATCATAACGCACAGATTGTTACATTACATTCGAAAATTATGCAATGTCTGCCACGAAGAACGGCAGCAAGCAACTTTGCGCGCCGCGCCAGTCGCAGAGCGAAAATCGCAGACCTATATTCACTATACGCAGACCATTCGCGGTCCATGTGAAACGAACCGCCATTAGCGGCGGTTGCGAACCGAGCGATTTTCTTCGCTGCAATCGCGGCATGTGAAACAGCCTTCATACCTGTACTTACAAGCGTCAACACTAACGCTCATGCAGACTGTGTGCACCGTGATCCTTGTATGCGCAGTTGGTGCATCACTACATAAATGGAGTACCTGTGTTCAGTTTAATTAAAACAGACGGCTGCTGAAAGAAGACAACCAGGTGGTGAGAACATATTTCAGCAAGTGTATACGGGGTAAGCGTTACGCCTAACGCATATAACGCTCGTACAACACAGCACAGCACATACAAAGCTATGAGCCGTCTGCTGATCTGTGCAGAGATAGAGCGAGCACCACCACGCGCAACCGTGCCTTTTTGATCAAAGTTCGCAGTGTGTATACCCAAGCGACGCAGAGCCCCCCGCCTTTTCCCCCACCAGCACCCCTTCATGTTCTTTCGCGTGACGGAGCCGGCCGGCTCGCTTCATTTCTGCTTGAGCCGCACCCGTCGGCAATCTTCGAACGCTTTCACTCGCACAGAGAATGTACGACGCGAGGGGTGATATTGTCGATTTGGACTTTATACGGAACATGACGGCGACGGTCAAAATGCACATCGAGTGTCAATTGCCATCGCAATAAAATGTGAACACACACTGCACGCAGACTAATACCCCAGCGTAACTACGGAGAGACAACGCACTTTCTAAACGCGGACCGGCGACGAACAAGGCAGCCCGCTGTCATGCGGCAGCGTGTAAAAAGCACCCCCTCCTCCCCTCCTCCCCCCCCCCCCCCGCTCTCTGGATAATGCGCATGCACTACACGGAGCCTATAGCGGTCATCAGAGCTCACGAAACGGTTTCGCTTACAGGCTGCGAATTCAGAGCACCGGGAGGGAGACAACGCGCCCCGACTGAACGAAAATTCGATACGATATATACGAAAGCGCGATAAAAAAAAAGAAACAAAGAACGGCATTGGCCGCTCAAGCACCGATGTAGGCACATAAAGGGAAGCAAGGGGGGGGGGGGGTAGTAAAAAGAAAAGAAGACAGCCCACGTCGCCACCGGAAGGCCGCGCAAGAAGCAGCGGTCATAAAAAGGCGGCCACCACTATGGCTCACATCACAAGCACGCTTCCGGGGCACAAGTCCCCTATACCTCACGCTGCCATTTAACGGAGGTTGCTCGCTATATCCTCCAACAGTTTTCCTTTTTTTTTTTTTTTGTCTCTGTCGACCAGCGGGGACAGCGATGCAGCAGCAGCTTTATAGGGATGTGACGGAAGAATAGGAAGAAGACCGGAGGGGAGAGTGAACGTCGTAAACGAAACAACCGATACCCGGCCGACCCGCGGCCGGTTGTATGGGGAAGCACCGGGCCTTCCCTAAGATTGATACTTCCGACGCGGTGAATGGGCCGCGGGACTCCAGACGCGGCGTATAGTATAGGGCTCTGCCGTATATGGCCTATTAGCGGGAAACACCCGGAGCAGAGGCGAAAAGGCATGCCATGGCGGCGAATATGTGATGGGAGAGAAAGCTATAGTAATCGTGCACTCCCCGCTGTTGTATGGCACGAATGTCAAAGGTTCGAATCCCGCGGGTAAGTACGAAACGAGAATATTACGCTGTGCAGTGTTCTGACTCGCTGTGGTAGCTTAGCGGGTAAGGCTGCTTAGCTCGGGGACACGGGTTCGATTCCCGGAGAAAACGGCCTTATTTCGACAGGAGCGCAATGGAACACACGTGCACTTACACTTAGGGAATCCCAGGAGGTCAAGCTTAATCGTACCGTGATTTCGACGCGCAAAGCCCCGTAATATGCGTGTGCGCGTGTGTAGAACACATACATAGACACGGAGAACAGCGTCAATAGACGAGACGCGGTAAGCTTGGCGACAAACAGAAGACGACAACCCACGTCAGGTGACGCAAAACGGCGGTGTGCTTGTTAGCAGCGGTAGTGAATTAACCTGAATCGAATTAAAATGCGACAAGTCTTTCGTAGGACACGTGGAAGGAGCGCGACGCGGGAAAAAGTATTGCAACGTGATAACAGAGCCGTGAAAAAGGATGCGTACACTCGCCGGCCTCCGAACACATGCGAACGGCTCTATACCCAGAACGAAGGCTTCGCCTAATGACGAGCAGGCTGCACTACGCTAACCGGCTGCACTTATGCCTAATGGCCCTCGGCGATCGCTTACATAGCGGTCGCGTTCATGTCACAGCGGGCCTGAACTCGTGCAGCGCAAGTACCGTAACCTCGTGCAATGAACAACTTATTAAAGGGCCCCCCTAAAACAATCCCGAGTTCAAAGGCGAGAGAGTGGTTCCTTTCTCATGAACCTCAACTACCTTTCCTACAGGCGCTATCTCCTCATCGTCGCTGATTTCTTCATAAAACACGTGGACAATATCAGCATTAAGCGTTTAGCCTATCGGGACTTCGCGCTTTTCGGCCAAACGCCCAAAACGAAGTGAAATCAGTTGATCGCGCACGACATCCATGCGGGACAGGGCAGAACGGGCGTGCCACTGCATGACAAAGCAGGGTAGGAGAAAATTGACAACTGATATCTCTCGTATATGGACCAATCGAGAGCTTATCTCCTCATGACGTCACCTGAACAGACTTGGCGTCACGAACTGTGCCGAAAGGACGGGAAACGCCGGGGGAGAATGACTCACTTTTTTTTGTATTTTCAAATGTTCATGGGTGGTTCATGGGCCCTTTAATGCATCGAAGACGAATGCGACTAGTCATCGCTGAAGTGAAAGAGCAACGATGGCGACGACGCTCCTGCCGCGGGCGGTACAATCCACCATTTTTTTTTTTTGTTGTTGTCACTGCTTGATGGAGGCGGTGTCGACCGTTGAAAATGTTGGCAAGGGACGAAAATAATGGCCACGGAGGAGATAAAGCGAGAGACTCGGTGGAGGATAGCCGGAGGAAAGATAAAGGTGGCGAAGACCGGTAAAGCGCAACGGAATCAAACAAGCAAATGTCCAGGGAAAAATGACGTAAGCGTATACCAGCAGAGACTCGGGTCCTTTTTATATAGAAAGTTTGGGCGACGCCTTGGCGATGACGGACGAGACAAAAACCGAGCGGGAATCGTGCCGTTGGGCATCGCCCGCGGTGTGTGTGCGTGTGCGGAGGGAGCGCACGACGAAGACCACCCGCTCGGACCATTGATTCGGTATCAGAAAGATGAACGAAGCCGCGTTCGGAAACTCTCATTGTGTACTTGCGATCGCAGACTGCCGAGTCGTTACGGGAGACGAAGATTATCAAGTGCGAGAAGGAACTAAATGACGTATGGGATTCCTTTTTTTTTCTTTTCCTTGAATCCGCCTCAGACGAGGAACATTAACGAGAAAAAAAAAAGAAAAGAAAGACAATGCAGTGTGCCACGTCAGACAAGAAAGGCGGGAGGGCCGAGAATGCGCGATCTGCAGGACGACGGCAGATAAATACTAAATAAATACGGAAAGGAACAAAATATCTCCAGAAAACCCCGGAAGCGTTCAGAGACGCGTAAAAAAAAGGCAGCCCGCGGAATGCGATAGCAAGAGGAATGCGATAGCAAGAAAAGCGGTCCGTGATGGACGCGCTGCTACACCGCGCAAGCAGACAGCGAAAGGGCGAAGTTCTCCCTGCGCAAATAGAAGCGAGCGAGCTGGCCGACGACTTTTAAATGCGCCCGTTGCGCTCCTCGCGCCATCTCGCTGGTAATGAAGAAACGCTTATAAGCGCCTGCCGTCTCCGAGTCCTGCCAGCGGTAAAGGGTGTGTATATTGGCCTGGTGTGCGACCGATGGCGGCGCTGCGAACGGCGCCTCTATGACGTCAGAGCGGGGATTCGCGCGCTTTCGTCTGCTACGTAGGCCAAGCGCCGTGTTGAAACCACCGTTGTTGTAAATCTCAACAAAAAATCAGTTCAATTGCGTATGGTGGCTACTGACGCTGTTCGAACAACCGTGGAACTGCGGCCGCTTGTCTCCGCGGCGAGTGCTGCGCAATGGTGAAGTACTGCTCTGTGCCTCCTGAAATCCGCTCCTGAAAAAGGCGTCAGCTTTCACAACTGTCCTAAGGACCCGAAGCTGAAGAAGAAGTGGATAGTCAAGCTCAGAATGGGAAAGCGCCCCACGCCTTCATCGACAGTGTGCAGCAAGCACTTCGCGGACAGTGACTTCTGCTACCCACCGTACTCGTCACTCTTGTGACCGCGTTTAAGCGCCTCGCCAATACTTAAGCCGTTTATTGCATGCAGGCTATAAGCGTAGGCGACTTACACCAGGCGCGGTGCCGTCCCACAACCTGCCGCGAAGGCCCCTAGACAAGGAGCCGACGACGCGGCCTCCGAATCGCCTCGCAGGAAAGCGCGCCTCGTGAGCTCAACGGAGCGGCGCGGGATATCCGAGACTTCGGCTGCATTTAGATGGTGTACATACGTATTTTACTTCTGAAGCAAGCAAGCGCCTAGGGGAACGCTTATCATAAATTCATAAGCGAAACCTGCTGCCACTGTCTAGTGCACATTATCTAAAAGTTTTCACCTGAGGCAGTGCAGACACTTTTTTAAAAGCGGAGCTCTTTAAGCTTTTTGTTAGGCTGCGTGGCGTGAAATTCGACCCAGCTTGCCTTTGCCACGTTAATCTCTGTGGCCCTGTGCGTGGTATATATTCAGCGATTAACTATTTGTTATATTCTAATACCCATGCGATGGGCCTGTGCAGTGTTAATATGAACTACGACGTAATATCGTTCTCACTGAACCAACATTACGGGACAAACGGCGATCATGGGCATCGGCAGGGGGGTGTGCAACAAGGCGGCACTTGCGCACTTGTTTGCAGGACGAGAGCTGCGACAGTGATGCGATCTCCATTGACGGCCTCGACCGCACATTCAACAACGTGGCCTGCGTCGTACACCGCCTCGCCCTCGATGAGGCACCGCGACCTTTCACAAACTTTATCTACATACTTGTAGATGCTGGAGAACGGCACGCTTACTGAAATATCGAAAGAAACACCCAAACTAATTAGTATCGCACGGCGGAAACCAGATAACAAGCGAGAACACTCACACATAGTTTCACTTTCTTACCAGCAATGCGGTCGGTGGCATCGGCGCACTCGTCGGCCATCCGGTGGATTTCATGGCCCTTTCGATTGGGCCGCAACTAAAACAAGTTCAAGATTACACTCGAAAACATTCGTTGCAGGCGTTAGTTGACCGTCGCGAGGCTGTTCGTTCGACAAAGTACCCGCCTGAAACAGACGATCCGCACACAGGAGCAGCGGCTG
This sequence comes from Rhipicephalus sanguineus, assembly GCF_013339695.2. NCBI lineage: Eukaryota > Metazoa > Arthropoda > Arachnida > Ixodida > Ixodidae > Rhipicephalus > Rhipicephalus sanguineus. Next base: position 151,112,201 of record NC_051179.1, read on the forward strand.
CTGCCGCGCGATTGAGAGCGGAGTCCCCGCTCTGACGTCACACGCGAGAGGGCGCCACTCCAAGATCTCGATGCCAATAACGCTCGCCGTTAGCTACTTGAAGGATCTGCGCTTTGTGGTGTAGTGGTTAGCGCCACGCGCTCCGGAGCGAGAGGTCGCTGGTTCGATTCCGCACTTCGGAAGCATTTTTGTGATTTTTCTTTTGGACTTCATTATATATATATATATATATATATATATATATACGGTGCATGACGGCGGCGGCAAAAACCAGCTGAGACTGTCCATATAATTGCTATCCCAATAAAAAAAAAGCAACACAAGAGAGAACAGCGTCACCCCTGGTAAAGTGTAATCGAATCCATACGGCACGTAAGGTAGACGACGATGCGAGTGCCTTCCTCGCAATGGGCGGAAAATGTGGCGTTCCTGTGAGGACGAGAGAGTGAGGGAGGGAGAAAGGAAGAGAGTTGTTCTCCTCTATTCGGAAGACGAGAGAGAGAGAGAAAGACGCCGAACGCGACGTTGGCGCGACGGGCAATGCGAAAAGGCTCGCTGGCTGCACCGCGGGGCGGTTTGTCGTCGTCGTCCTCCTCGTAATCGAATTAGAGCGTGGCGACGGTGAAACTCGCTCCGAGCTCGCACCGGTGTTGGTGGCCGAAGAGCACACACACAGCCGGCACACACACGCCCGAAGAGCACACACACAGCCGGCATTGCTTAGCGTGCCGCGACGCCGTTCTTTCTGCTTAGTTTTTTTTTCTGGTTTTCTTTTTTCGGTGCGGGCGCTGCGCCAGTGTGTGTTGCGTGTGCGGCTGGAGAAGCTACAGCGGATTAAAGAAACAAGCGAGTAGGAAGGAAAAAAGGCCGGGGAAGTAGAGAGAAGGTGCGTAGTACATAGATCTGAGAGTGCCGCCATATTGCGGAACGCGCACGCACACACACACACACACACACACACACACACACACACACACACACACACACACACACACACACACACACACACACACACACACACACACACACACACACACACACACACACACACACGAGAAAACTGCGTTCAGCTACGGTTGGAAAAGTTTTTTTCCTGATTCAGCTTTCAACGAGACTCAAACGGAACGGGCGAAGGAAGTAAGGACGCGCTAGATGCAGTATATATTTAAAGAAAAAAAAGAACAAGAAAAATACGGGAAGGAACGAAAGTTGATACGGCAATCCCAACAACCTCAACGTTCTAATAAGCGAAATATATCACGCAGTTCTGGGACGTCGGCGGCGCTTGCTTTAACGACAAAAAACGTTGACGTTTCAATCGAGTAGCCATTTGGAAAAAAACACACATACAAAACAAGAACGACAGATATCACGTTAAAAGACACCCGCTACCACTTTTTACCTTTCCGAATGTCGTTATGATCTCACGTTTGGCTTTGCGTAACGAGTGACAGGTGATAAACAACGTGACAGCCATCGACATCCAAAACATTTTTACCACTCGCCAATAAGTGCGAGACGAAGACGCGAGAATCGCCGTTTTCGTATGAACTCTTTTCGTCGTTGCTTGCCGACGATACACTATAGTCAGAGAAGAGTGAAAATGACATAACCAGCAATAACAAAAGCTCTCATAGGTTTTTTTTCTTTCATTGTTTTCTGCTGGGTTCCACGAACAATTTACCGTCGGAAACGACGTCGGTAAATTCGCGCGGATGCTACAGACTTTGGCATCCGCGCAAGGTACCTCGAAATTCATTTCGGAGACAACTCCCCGTCTTTCTATTGACTTCCGGCTTTCCTTTTCACTTCCCATCAAAGACTACAGCTAAGGAACGGCTTCGCTTAGAAATGACCATCCTCATCGCGCATGCGTCGTACGTTACTGCAGGAAGACGCATCGCGTCGTGCCCACCGGAGCACTGAGTGAAAGACGAAGTTGCTAAGGAGCTTCGATGTATGTGTACTAGAATCGGAAAGGACGCGTTGGACCTGCTGTGCTATTCTTTTGCAACAGAAACTGCAAACATTCATGCACCTGCATCTTTTGACGTCCAGTAAGCCTGCAACTATTTCTATGAAGACGTGTTCCACTTTCGTGTTACGTTTATCTGAGTGATACCTATGAAAAAGGAATGAATGATTATATTCTTGTTTTTTTTTTTTGCTTTTGAACTCCACCGTTAAATGCAATCCCCACCGACAAAATTTTCTGGCTGCGCTACTGGTGCTTAAAGGGGTACTGACACAAAAATTTTGGCCTCGCGTTTTTTTGCTGCAATGTGTTGCTCGAGGCCTGTTAGTCATAACACGGCACATCGTTTGCTGCAGCGCGCGACAGATAATTAATTACAGGCTCCTCATTACCGACCAGTGTCAGTTTCGGTTTCAAAAACGACAAGCCTCCGGGTGCAACTATCACCACCTAGCGGCAACAGCGCTCGATCACGTCAGCACACAGAAGTGTGACGCACTTCCGTGCTGTTCGCGTCGTCTCCTCGCATTCGCACGCTTGCCGCACGTGCTAGGCGATGTCGTCGCCTTCATCGTCCTCGTTATCGTCGTCCTCCTCATCGTCGTCTGTTGGCGATGATTTCCTTGAGACACCAACAGCGCAGCGGCGAGCGCGTCAAAACAGAAATGGCGGCTACGACGTCATCATAACTTGTTGTACCGGCTACAACGGTTACGTAGGGGAAGTAGGGGGGTCACCTCGGGTCACCTCCGAGGGTGTCAATGAAATAGGTGAGGCCTATAATGCTGGATCGCGCATGCGAACTTCAAAATGCATATAAAATACCTTCCAAGCTTTATTCGCTGTCGATATTTTGCAGATGGTACACGCATGTACACGGAAATCGATCCAGCAGGCTATCTCGGCCGCGAAATTTTGTGTCAGTACCCCTTTAACGTTACAGATTAAAATCTGTCAAAAACACGTTCCATGGGCGACAGAGGTTATGGCGGGCGCAGTATAATACTGCAAGTTTCTGTACCAGTTTAAATCGTTCGGGCTTTTCTCTTTGTTTTCTATACAGACGTCAACCAAGCTTTGCACAACGGTGTAGCGCTCCATTCGGAAATTCAGCTGCTGCATCCGCCGTTGGTATCTAACCCGCAACGTTATGTGCTTAAAAGCGCAGTCGCCTTGGAGAATCAAAAGCGCCATACAACGTGCTGATTAAAATAATAATAATAATAATAATAATAATAATAATAATATAATAATATAACGACTCGCTTGCGTCACAACAGCCAACGAGTTTTCGCACTGTCCGTCAACGTAGATTTGGTTAGGAGAGGGCCGGCCGGCGCGAAACAACGATCGATCGCGAAATAGCAACGAAGCAGCCAAGCTGTGAAGAAGAAAGAAAAAAAGTCATGTTTTCAAAATAGAATCACCGGGAAGAACCAGGGGCCACCGCGATTTCGCAACAGACCGCGAAGCAAATAACGCTGAGTTTGGAAATGTAGGGTGGGCGGAGGGGAGGCGGCGTGGTGGGCGCTGAGGACAGGCAACAGCGGGAGCACAGATGCGCGCAATACCTCCTCGGCGCCTTTCCCGCTTCTGCGTTTTGCGCGCACACGTTCTTTCGTAAAGGAACTTCTTGCAACGCGCTAAAGCTCTCCTTGTGTCCTTTACTCTTGGTTTTCGAGTCTGTCGAGTCGAGTTGGGCGCGAACGCTGCCGCGCCCGCGCCTGTCGTCGTGAAATCTAATTTGGAACGAAGTCGGCGTAACAAGAAAGAAATAAATAAATAAAAAAAAAACGGAAGCGCAGGGTCGTGGCAGCCCCGAAAATGCTTCACGCTCGGTGCACTCCGTGTTTGCTCATCGCGATGAAGAACTCGTCGGAAGGGAGCAGTTGGCAATCAGCTGTTCGGCACACCGAGTGTTGTGAAATCGGATCACGACGAAAGAAAGAAGACAAAAAAAAAAAAAAACAGAAAGAACAGAAAGGGCCAAAAAATAAAATAAAGCAAAATGAAGAAGCGAATAAAAACACAAAAGGCTGCATTGCAAGATGGAAAAAGAATAAAAAATATATAAAAGCGGGACCGGATTAAACTTCCTTGGTCTGAGAGTGACTCGCCGGGTTGGATTATGTCTGTGCATTGCAGAAAACCTGGGAACGTTGCTCGGACCCACCTTTGTGTGGCATCTTTTTTGACAACATATAGCTAGTGCGTGTGTACCTGACACGGATTTTTGTGGTCGCCATTTTCCTATAGGCAGCTTTCAGCCGCATTATGTATCTGGGGTATGGGAATTTGGAATGTCCATCTCTAACCGAAATAAACAGCAACAAAACACATAACTAAACGGAGAAAAAACAAAAGTAAATAAACAAAAATTAAATATCAGGAAATAAATATAAGAGAAATAGATGCAAAAGATAATAAACTAAAAGTAAACACATTCTATCACTTCCACATTCATTCGTGGATTGTAACCACCTAGCCCTCCAACGTCTTTCAGCCAATGATTGATCTCTCTGCCTAAGCTGTTCTCTCTCTCTATCTGTCTTTTTTTTTTTCCTTCGAGATTGCCTTGCGGCCTATATGGTTACACTAACCAACGGCCAATTTCTGCGCGTGCGTCGTTGGGAGGAACGCGGGACGCTGCCCCGACTAATTCGGCGTGGTCGCCATCTTGTAGGGACGTAACATTTCCGGCGATACACATTTTCGTACGTTCTCGCTGGGGGCGCTACCAGCCGGATTATCCGGCTGTAAATAGGGGAAGCAAAGAATCGAGCAGAAGGCATCGCCAGAAAAAAAAAAAAAAGCGACACTAATGCAGCCACCGCTACCACTTCAAAAAACCCCGACAGTTCAGAAACTTTCGTAACTGAAAACACCCGAACGCATAGTTACCAACTTTGTGTAGCCAACGTTGCGAGAGAGAATAAACGACTCATATAGAAAACAAAGCCTCCAGTTAAAGACACCTTGAGCTTCGAGCACTCAACCGCCGGCCAGGGCGCTGATCATCGAGGCTGGAGCCGAGAGAGGAATTGCAGGCCTCGGCAACGAAAGGGACGTCGCACTCCGACCCCCAAACTCCCCGTCTATCTGGCTACCGAGGCTAGAACTCTCACCTGCGCCTATCAAAGCCATCGGACCTCCAGTGGTCGACCCGCAGGGAAGCCGCCCGTAACGACCCGGCGTTACGCGCAAAGCCCCCTCCCTCCTGCGAACTCGGCGGGAGGAAGCCCGGGAGCATAAGACGCGCTCAGGGGGAGGAGGCGAGGATAGAAGTGGCCGTGTCGTTGCTTAACGAAGGCCACTCGACGGACCCTCCGCCCTGAGGACAAGAAGGGCCGCTGCAGAACGTGCGTGGTGAGCATCGGTTGGCTGTCGAGTGGCAACCGTATCGCGGGGGAGATCGAGGCGGAAGCACGTCGGCACTCCTTCCCGATTTCTTCATTCCTAGCGTTTGCGCTGGGAAAACTTGCCACGGACCCTTAGTAAGAATTCCTATCGCGAGCACGTGCACGCAGTGCCTGCCGCGGTAAAGCGTCTGAGCACGGTTCACAGACAGGTAGTCAAGAGTTCGACGGAAGTCGTCCGGTCAGATATAACATTACGATGAAGGTGTTGCGGTCACTGACCAATTCAAGGTGAAAGAACAGACGAGAGACTTTTCGGGACACGTACACGTGCGAGTGTGATCGAGAAACCCGTACGGTTCCCGAAACGTCCCTCGCGTGTCTCTCACCTTGACTTGGTCAGTGACCGCAACTTCTTAATCCACGATTCACAGACGTATACACTAGATGGAGACGTCTAGGCTTAACAGCGAAGTCCTTATACTTCCGGACACGAAGTTTCCATGACACAGCTCCCGCGATAAATGCGACTGTTTGCCCTGTTAATACACGAGCCTTCTCATTTATCGATAACTGTGTAGGTCGCTCAAAATACTACAGGCTGAAGCCTTCAATCAGGGGCTGCGTTCTAAGGCTAAGCAATAACTAGGTTTTTTTTTTTTTTTTTTTGCAGATTTCCGGTCCAGGGCACTTTCGTCTCCAATGTGCAGCTTACGTTTACACTGCGTGGAGCCACAATCCAACAGAAACCTGCTAATGTCAGCCTCCACTTCGGCTTCGATGATCCTTACCCATGTATGCCCAGTGTCCTACATAAGGACGCTTCTTTGATGGCCTCTAACATCGCTATTTCGTTAGCTGATGACTAGCGCCACCTACAGCACTCAAGCAGGCCTCATTCTCAACGTGTGCAAGCCTAGACATTGCTTGCTTTTCATGCTGCCACGTGCCGACCGCTTTCTCCGGGCAAACGCGTGCTTTGTGTGAAAGACGTCATGAGAAGGGAAGAAGTGCAATGTCGGTGTGCACGTGAAATGTTTCAAGGCTTACACCACCCGCACATGGCTCCTAATGCCCAGGTCCTATATGTATAGGACGGCTTGAAAAACAGTGTTGCGTTTACCTGGCACTAAATAAGAACTTCTGCTTTCTTCTAAGGTAGAAGTACACTTCTGTGAAAAAAAATATTTGTTTTTGGTATTTTTTCTGAGTTTGGGCATATAGGGTTAAAGTAAGCAATGTTCTAACAACTTTACGGCAGGTCAGCAGAGGCGCTGGTACACGTGAGGGTGTGGGGATACGGGATCAGGTTTTTAACAGGTGCGCACCTCGATGCGCAGCTAAATTAAGGCCGGAAGAACTGTTCGTATAACTAATCGTTATGTCTGACATGCCGCCGGCCAACGGAATATTGCATTGAAATAATAATCATACTACTATTACTACTACTACTACTATAATATATAATAATAATAATAATAATAATAATAATAATAATAATAATAATAATAATAATAATAATATTAATAAGCGAAACGCTTTCTGAGTTCGACCCGCGGATTCCGATCGGACCACAGGTGCGCCGGATGCCCTTAGGGCAAGCCACTCACGCACGAGAAGGCGCTACACGACCGACGCTGAAACCAGGAGTAAGGTGCGATGCCTCGCGTGATTAATTGACCGCACGAGCAACGATTTAAAACCGACGGAACACAACGTGCGGTACAGGAATTAAAGACAGACTTTTAACGGCGGTCGCCACGAGAAATATCGACACACGCGAAGGACGAAAAGAAACAAACAAAAAATAACAAAAAGCGACAAACAAATGAAAGAAATGACACGTAAAGGTATGAAGAAAGACGGCGGAGGCACGCGTGTTATGCAAAGCAGGACAGGAGTACTGCGGGTAGGAAAACGTTGATTAATGGAGCCTTATAATTCCATTAATCGCGTCGGCACATTCTCGATGCCAGCTCCCGGGAGGCCCCGCCAGAAATCCTCCCGAGAAATACGACACTGAGTGCATAACAAAAAAAAAACAACATAAAATAGCGTGACAGAGGTAATTGAATCTGCCGCCTCGCTTTAGAGATTAAATTTAAAAAAAAACGACGCCGTAAAAAAATCCTGAAATAAGACAGCATCGTCGACAGGGTTCTGCGAATAATTACGCAATCACTTGCGAATGTATAATGTAGGCTTAATATATCGCGTGCAGGTGTTAGCGTCAGGAACAGAAGCCCACGTTTCGAATGGAACGTTAGAGGCACTCGGGTTTTACAGGTAGTCGTCCTACTCTAACCGAGTTTGATCTTGCATACGCGGCAGTTTTATAACAACGCAAAGAAACGTTTGAAGGAAACACGAAAATATCGGTGCCGTACTCGATTTGCGTGAGAGCGCAGCGGTGACGCAAGCTAATTGAAAATCTCTAGCAAGAACTGCCGCGTCCTTTTAACGTGCCAGTCCCGCACATCCTTTACGATGAATGCTTTCGATTTTGTTCGAATAGAGCCCCAGAGTAGGTGTTTTATTCGGCACTTGTTTGACGGCCCGAGCTTCCCTGCAGCGACGACCGAAACGCGCAGTCTTACATGTATACTTGTTCGTACCACCAAAAGGCCGATACCGCTTACGTTACAGCCATTTGTTTCATATACATAAAATATCAAAACTTGTTTTTGATAGGTTGGAATTAACTGGCGTCAACACGGCGCGCTTGTACAACACCTGCACAGCGCCATGTTGTTGTTTTTCCCCACCCTTTCCTACGTTGTTTGCCGTCGCATCGATATCGAATTCTACGTAAACCAAATCCTCGTCGCCCTTTATTCTGGACGGCGCGTCAACATTACGAAACGCACACACACGCACGAAATACACGTACATACAATAAAACACAAACACACAGAGGAAGAGGGAGAGATGGACATAAGACCTCCCTCTTACACATTGGCCATAGTTACAGACGCGACTCCACAGGCGCAGGCAACTTGCAACTGCCATTTCCCCAAAGTAACACGCTGCTCTTTATTCCCAATAAAGGGAAGCGCCATAGCAGCAGCTCCGTTCCCTTCACCCCAAAGAGGGCGCCCTATTTCCCGTCGCTTCCCTTCTACCTTTCCCCTTCTCGGAAATCCAAGGAAGCGCTGGCGCTAAAGGCAAAGGCGAAATAAAACCTTTAAGCCAGGTTGTAAGGATGGAGGGAAGGTCTCGACCAGGATTAAGCGGGGGAGGTCCTTCAGGCCGCTTATAAAGGGAAGCGGCACGAGAGAGCCGCGGCGCTCATCCGCGGGGTCACCGAAGGTGGGAGGGGGGGTGGGGGGCAGGTATCGGGTTATCGAAGGAGACTGCCCCCGAGGGACCGTCTCGTTTAAGCCGCCGGGAGAGTCATTAGTCCCTTGGTCCCTACGTGCACTCCAGGCTGTTGTTCTGTACATCCGCACAGCACCACGATG